>NC_091569.1:13146154-13166154 GCF_042767895.1 Penaeus vannamei | reverse complement strand
CGGGAGAGATGAAACCCGACATAAAACGTGAGAGAAAAATGTACGAAAGAATGCCCGTCACCTAAACACTGAACGGTTATGAACGGGGGGAAAATACATATAACATGAGAAGTAAGACCAAAAGGCTTAAATGGGGAAGCGAGAATACGAGAAGAAATATACCCGAGTAAAGAGGAGACAGCAGGGAAGGAAGAGCAGACACTGTGAAATCAAGATGAAAGGAAGATACATCCGCCGTTTGCATTTGACGAGACGGGAGAAGAAAGCAGAGGCACAGAGTCAACCTAAGGAGGAGGAGGAGAAGGAGGAGGGGGAGGGAGAAGGGGAAGGAGGGGGAAGGGGGAGGAGGAGGAGGGGGAGGAGGGGGAGGAGGGGAAGGGGGGGAGGAGGAGGGGGAAGGGGGGAGGAGGGGAAGGGGGGGAGGAGGAGGGAGGAAGGGGGAGGAGGAGGAGGGGATGGAGGGGGAGGAGAGGGAAGGGGAAGGAGGAGAGGGGAAGAGGAAGAGGTGGAGAAATAGAAAAAAAAGAAGAAAAGGGGGAAGAGGAGGACGACGAGAAGAATTTGAATGAGAAAGAGAAGAAGAAGAAGAAAGTACAGTCCCCACCAATGTCCCCAATTAGCGTAGCCAATGCAAACCCCTTTTTTCGACTCCCAAGGATCCGAAACACACAACCGCTAACTCGTCCTGGCGTGTGTTTCGGATCCGGGAGTCGAACCAGCTCGAAACAGGCGGTTCTAAACTTGCAACGCGGTGTTTAAAGAGGGAGGGGCGCGGACATGACGCGCCAGTAGCCGTTAAATTTCCCAGAAGGAAGGTCCCTCCTGCACGCTTCCATAACCGTAGAAAATGAGATAAATTAAGGAGCTGAAAGGGAGAGCGGGCAACCGGGAATAAAACCAACAAGAACAGCGGTAACTGAATAAACCAGGGGAGTGAGAGAGAGAGAGAGACGCACAACAGAAACCCAAGCACGGCGGGCGCATTCAACGTCGCCAGAGCCTTCAAGCAACAAGCCCTTGCGAGGAGAAACAGCAGCCGCCCACGCATTATCTAAGCATAAACGCGCCGGCCAGGACTTTACGAGGAAACTTGCCAGGGTTGAGAACGAGGATCGAGGAGGCGGAGGGTATCGCGGGACGCAAGGCAGAGCAGCAACAACAGCTTGTAAGATAACAGCAATAATGACTGCTACAACAATAGCATTAACTACTATTACTACTACGACTATGACTGCTACTTCTACTGATACTCCAATAACTACAACAATGACTGCTACAACAATAACATTAACTACTATTACTACTACGACTATGACTGCTACTTCTACTGATACTCCAATAACAACTATTATTACTACTAATACTACAGCTACTATTACAACAAAAAAACAACTACTGTTGCTTACCACTACAATAACACCAAAACAACAACAACACACAACGAACAATAACAAAAAAGGATAAAAAGAAGAAAGAAAAATATAATAAGAAAAGATGTAAGAAAAAAATAGAAACCCCAGTGACGAGACGCAAAATTAACGAGGTTTTGCGCGCGGTGACGACGGCCGGGCACGTGACGGAAACGGCGCGACGGGGACCGAGGCTGAGTGAGGAATACCATGCGTCGCTGCGAATAGGACGGGGATGCACAGACAAGACAGACGCGGGCAGGTAGACACGCGCGCACGCATACGCTCGCTCACTCACACTCGCTCTCTCTCTCTCTCTCTCTCTCCCTCTACATCTCTCACTCTTTCTCTTTGCATATGTCTCTCTCTCTTTCTCTGCACCCCCCTCTATCACTCTCTTTCTCTGCATCTCCCCACCTCTCTCTCTCTCTCTCTCTCTCTCTCTCTTCTCTCTCTCTCTCTCTCTCTCTCTCTCTCTCTCTCTCTCTCTCTCTCTCTCTCTCTCTCTCTCTCTCTCTCTCTCTTGTCTTTCGTATTTTCCCTTCCCCTCGTCTTTGTCATTATTCCTGCCCCTACCTCAACCCCCCCCTGTCCCTTCCCCTTCCACCGCCCCCTCCCTCCCTCCTACCTCCTCCCCCTCCCCCAAGGACCCACGAGGACCTGGCGGGCCGAGATCCCGGAGGATCAGCCCGGAGGAGCCTCGCCGGACACCTTAAGATCCTGCTACACGTCTTTTATAAATCTTTCCCGGGCGTCTTCACACGGAATCCCGCGCGCGCTGCTGGCGTTGCGACGGATGAGGGGGGGGGGGGCGTGAGGATGAGCGGGGGGGGCTAGGCAGGCAGGTAGGGTGGGTGGATGAAGTTGGGGGAAGGGGCTTAGATGTAATTATAAGTATTATGATCATCCTTACCATCACTGCTACTATCAATATCATCATCAGATCATTACTATCTACATTGTTACTATCATTACCATCATCATCATTATTATTGATATCACTATCAATAGTATCATCACCATCATTACTATTATCATATCATCATCATTTTCATAATTCTCAGTACTATCATCAGTATATTCCTCAGTATCATTACAATCACCATCAATGCCTATCACCCACGCCCTGTCACGCCCAATCCCAGCCAGGCCTACCCCCCCCCCCCCCCCGCCCGCGCCTCCCTCTCGACGCCGTCCCTCTAGGGTAATAAACATTTCCACAGGATCTGGCTGTCGGCTCGCGTCCTGCGTGTAATGTCTCACCGGCGACTTCCTCGGGTCCCTGCGGAGCCGCCGACACGGGTAATAGCAATGACGACGGCGATAACAACAACAACAACAATGCCTCTACTAATAAATATAAGGCTAACAGCAGTGCCAACGACAACAGCAACAATAATACCACCACCAACAACAATAATTATACTACCGTCAACAACAGCAACAATACCTCCATCACCACCAATAACACCACAACCAACAACAACAATACCTAAACCACCATCACCAACAACAACAACAATAGCAACAGCATATACAAATACATACAAGCATATTATGAGCGGGAGCGATAGCAAAAAGAAACAACAGCATAAAAATACATCTAAGTGCATAATGAATAGGAGGAATAAAAATAAAAAGCGGAATTAACGCGAAGCATAAAATGAAAATGAAGTATAATCTACGAGCAAAAGAGGAACTTTGAAGCGATTAACAACACATTCGACGCACACGCGACGAGTAACTGAAGTGGGGGACGGGGAGAGGGAGGGAAAGGGAAGGGGGGAGGGATGGGGAGAGGAAAGGGGGAAGGGGCTGGGGAGAGGAAAGGGGGACGGGGAGGGAAGGGGGAAAGGGCTGGGGAGATGATAGGGGGAAGGGGCTGGGGAGCGGGAGGTGGAAGGGGATAGGGAGAGGGAGGGGAAGGACATGAAGAGAGGGAGGGGAAGAGGCGATGGGGAAGGTGAAGAAGCGGTAAAAAAAGGGAAGAGAGATAGGAAGGAGGGAGGGAAGAAGCGATAAGAAGGATAAAAAAAGAAGTCATTAATAACCCCGCACTCTTCCACAACAATGAAAATAAACTTCAACAGCAAATGCCAATAACCTCGCATAACAAATCCCAGCGCTTCTCACCCGACACACAATGCAACCGCTGAGCCTTGCAACTCTGCCTTTTTCACAACCCTCGTCCTTGGCACTTCGTCTTTATTATACTGATATTCATGGCACTCACTCCTCTTCTACGCTCTGTGCCTCGCCCTTTCATCTTCCCCAACGCCGCTTCACTTTATTTGAAACCCGACGCATAAATAGAAGAGCGTTAGCGTCCATATTACTCACCATATTATAACTCTCTCGTTATTATCACCATCAAAATCATCATCATTATCATAACCCGCATCTCAAAATCATCCTTTTATCATCACTACATCAATATCATCAGTTTCACCATCATATTTAAGACAGATTTTTCCCCTTTTTTATACCACTGAGTTCAAACTATCCCGATTACGTCACACAAAAACACCATCATGCCCCCCCCCCTCATCATCATTAGCGTACATTAGCGATTTACGCACACAATACTCCCGACGAGAACGACCCTTACAGACTAAATGCACTTTACCGCTGTATCAGATTTCTTGACATCACAACGGCCGGAACTACTCATACAATTCGAACAAAGCACACTGAGCATATAATTCAAAAAAGAAAAAAAAAAGTAATTCTGTTTCCATATCAATTGCACTGAATTCCCTGTTGCACCATCGGTCATATCATTGCTGGAAATTCATAAAAGTTGCAAATTCCTGCGCGTGGATCCTCAGCGCCCCTTTCCAAAGTGTTTAAGTATTCTTTAGATGAATTATATACTTGCCGCTCTATTCATTTTCTATGGAGAGTTTGACAGATGGATAGACAGATAGATAGTGAAGAGGACACTAAGTGAGTGGGTGAGTGAGTGAGTGAGTGAGTGAGTGGGTGAGTGGGTGAGTTGGTGAGTGAGTGAGTGGGTGAGTGAATGAGTGAGTGAGTGGGTGAGTGAGTGAGTGAGTGAGTGATTAAATGAGTAAGTGAGTGATTAAATGAGTGAGAGAGTGAGTGAGTGAGTAAGAGAGTATGTGAGTGAGTTAAGTGTGAAAGAGTGAGTTATTTGAGTTGAGTAAGCGATTAAGCAAGTGAGTGAGTGAATCGAGCGAGCATTTCCCTCAAAAGGCCTATATAAACACAAAACTCCAAAGAGAACTGGAACCCACTCCACCAGCATTAAACCCCCACCCCTCCACCCCTCCACCCCACCCCGCTAACCCAGCGAAGCAATCCCTAAACCCTCTCCCCCCCTCTTTACCCCTACCTCCTCCCCTCCCCCGACCGCACACCCGCCTCACCGCCCCCCCCAATTCCAGGAGCGACCACTGTCCGCCCTAATCCGATCACGTCTATTATCCGAAAGAAACTTGTCACAGCCTCAGATGCCGGCTTAGAGACGTCCTTACGAAGGGGAGGCCGGCCGGCTTACGGGGACTCCTCAACAATATCATTCTTCCGGCTCCGACAGGCTCGTTTGTCGGGTAGGGGGAGGGGGAGGGAGGAAGGGAGGGGGTAACTATGCAAGGTGGGGGGGTACGTAGAGAGGGAGGGAGGGAAGGGGGGTCGTCTGTCGGATATGGAGGGAGGGGGGGAGGGGAGGTAAGTAGGAAAGGGGGGTACGTAGAGAAGGGGGAGGGCAAGTAGAGAGTGAAGGAGGGAGGGGTGATGGGGAGGGAATGTATACTATGGCGGGGGAAAAGGGTACGAAGGAAGGGGGAGGGGGGGAGGTAAGGGAGAAAAGGCGTATACTATAAGCAGATGGAGGAAGGGGAGAAGGAGAGAGGGGAGGGACAGAGAGGGAGGGAGGGGAAGGAGAGAGGAGGAAGGACGGGGAAATCCTAAGCTTACTAAACCTTGATCTAGCCTTTGTGCCTGTCTTTGATCGTCCTGCCTGGCCTCCACCTATTCACCTTTATTTTTCCTTCTTTCAGATGCTTTTCTCATACTCCGAGTCCCGGATGCAGCATGTCGCTCGGATGAAAAAAAAAATGGATAGCATAGTTTTTCTCAAGTCAAGCCAAGGCAAGCCAAGGCAAGTCAAAGCAAGTCAAGTCAACCTCCGTCGTCTTTTACTCCATCTTGAGGTGCATTTTGGCGAACGACATCTAGCAGAACACAACTTGCTCCAGATACGCCTTATAACCAATGACGGAAGGACTAATATCCCTTAATTCTGACTCTCGAAGCACTTCCTTGTAGGTCATAATTCCAAGATTTTGATAAGGTAAAAGATAAAATACAAGAATTTGATAAGATAAAAACATCAAAGATAAAACGAATCGGATAAAAGCACTGCATTCTCCAAACAACCATGCAACCTGAAATCTGGATTGAATTTCCCACAAAAGACCAAAGTAGAATTTATTTATCGAAATAAAATTCTCAACCTGGTTTTCAATTCCTTCCCTTGAAACGCTGTAAAAATAATCATTCCTATACCTGGACAAAAAATGCAAAAAGAAAAAAACAATCCTATATATCTGCATAACTCAAGATTTCCAAAAACTCGATCACTCTCCCCCTCCCCCCTCCCCCACCCCCTTCCTCCATCCCTCCACCTCACGAAAATTAAAGATATAAATCAAGATCTCAAGAAAAAAAAAAGACAAGAGAGAGAGAGAGAGAAGCAGAAAAAAGAAGAAGACTGAGAGACACTAGGAAAAATATGATAAAATAATCTAGTTTTCGGCGGCGGCATCTCGGCAGAGGGGGGGGGGGGGAGGGGGTGGAGGGCGCCGTAAATCACGCGGAGGGAGTGACGCGGCCGGGTATTCCTCCGCGCAGACCTCGTGACGGATCGTTCGGAATATTGCTCTTTCCTCTTCTTTATAATAATATTATTATTATCACTGTTATTATAATTAATATTATTATTATTATTATTATTATTATTATTATTATCATTATTATTATTATCATCATTAATATTATCATCATCATTACCATTATTTAACTTCTAATTCCTTTTCAGTTTCTACTTCATTCCGTACTTTTCCTTTCTCCTTCTTCAGCTTCTTCCGAACTTGGCGATTCGAAAAATGTGACAGTCCTTCCCGTACGTCCGTCCCCTCCCCTCATCTATATCGCTCTCTCCTTACTATTTTTCTCCTCTGGGCCCTTCCCCTCCCTCCCCTTTCCTACCATCCCTCTCCCTCCCCTTTCCTTCCCTCCCTCTCCCTCCACTCTCCTCCCTTCCCCTCCCCTCTCCTTTTCTCTCTTCACTTCCCCTCTTCTCCCTCCGCTCTCCTCTCCTTTTATCTCGTCCTCCTCCTCCTCCGCTCTCCTCTCCTTTTCTCTCGTCCCCAACCCTTACTCCCCTCTCCCCTCTCCCCTTCCCCTCTCCTCTCCCCTTCTCTTCTCAGTTCCCCTTCTCCCCTCCCTTCCCCTCTGTGATCGACGTGGTCTCCAATATCAATATAGATAAGAGATTTCGACGGCACCCCACCTGCCGGCCCTCCCTTCCTTCTCGGAATAATTCAAGTCGTTCAGTAAGCTCTTCGCCGCGACAATCGCTGACCTGGTGGTTCCCTCCCCTTCCCCTCCCCTCCTCAATATCCCTGCTTTAATGCTTTTATTTTCCACTTCCTTCGTTCTCCTTCCATGCCAGAGTGCTCTTCGTTTTTTTTTTCTCTTCTTTTGTTCTTGTATTCCTTTCTCGTTTCTTCCATTTCTCCCTCCCTTCTTTCCTCCCATCCTTCCTTCCTTTCTTGCCTCCCTCCCTCCGTCCTTCCCTCCTTTCCTTCCCTTTCTAGATGAGGTGGGCGGGAGAACGGGTATACGAAGTGGGCGGATGGGCGGGCATACGCGACTGGCGGGCGGCTGGCTTTTCCGGGCGCCGCGTGGAACAGGCATGGAACAACAACGATGGAATAATTACTTTAGAGGTTCAAGAGGAAGATCAATGGGTGATTCGGGTTGTGGTGGTGAGAGGGGGGAGGGGGAGGGAGAGGGGGAAGGGAGGGAACAGGGAGGGAGAGGGGAAAAGGAAGGAGGGAGAGGGAGAGGGAGGGAGGGAGGAGAAGAAGAGCGGGTAGGGAAGTGAGAGGGAGGAGGTATGCAAAGGGGGGAAGGAAGAAGGGTAGAAGGGAAGTAGGGAAAAAGAAAGGAGAGGAGGCAGTAAGGAAGGAAGAAAGTAGGGAAGGAGAAAAGAAGGACATCACAGTGGGCCTTCCAATACAAGCAAGAACGTGATGCAAAGAGAGAGAGGGGGAGGGAGAGGGAGGGGAAGCGAAGAGAAGAGGGGAGAGGGCAGGGAGGAGGAAGGGAGGAGGGACATGAAACAGCAGAGAGGCGTGATCAATCTTTACACGTAATTAGCGTCTACAAGCTGATCGTGTGTTGACCTCGCCGCGCCATCTATCAGGCGCCGCGAATAACTTTCTCCCGATACGAGCGTCGCTGCCTCTGCCCTCGCCTCGCGCTCGCCCCCCGCGGCGCGCTGCTTGCTTCATTCACTGCTGGGTTGCTTCATTCGTTTTTGCTTGTTCCACTGCTTGCTTCATTCGTTATAGGCTTGCTTCGCTGCTTGCTTCATTCACTGCTGGGTTGCTTCATTCGTTTTTGCTTGTTCCACTGCTTGCTTCATTCGTTATAGGCTTACTTCGCTGCTTGCTCCATTCGTTATAGGCTTACTTCGCTGCTTGCTTCATTCGTTATAGGCTTGCTTCGCTGCTTGCTTCATCCGTTAAAGGCTTGTTCCACTGCTTGCTTCATTCTTTGTATGTTTATTTCACTGCTTGCTTCATTCCCTACTAGTCTGGTTCACTAGATACTTGCCAACTCTTCCTCCTTGCTTGCTTCACTACTTGCTTCGTTTACGACTGGCTTGTTTCGCTATTTGCTTCATTGCCTTCTTCACTCACTGCTGGCTTGTTATGCTGTTTTTTCTTCTTGCCTGCTTGCTTACTGTTTAGTCTTCCTACTTGCCTGCTTCTGTCCTTGCTTCACTCACCACTGGCTTGTATCACGACAGGCTTGCTTCATGGCGGTCGGCTTGCATCACTGTTTGCATGTTGACTCTTTCCGCTTGCTTGCTCGCTCGCCTCCCCGCCGACGCGTTTCCCGGGCTGTTTATATTCGCTTTTGTTTGCGTGTTCGCTTGATTAATTGCTTGCGCGATTCTTTTCCGGCGGAAGCAAGAAAATGACACGGAGGGAACGAGAGAAAAGATCAAGAGGAAAAACAGAAAAGGTTTTTTACGGACGCGTGTGTGTGTATATATATATATATATGTGTGTGTGTGTGTGTGTGTGTGTGTGTGTGTGTGTGTGTGTGTGTGTGTGTGTGTGTGTGTGTGTGTGTGTGTGTGTATGTGTGTGTGTGTGTGTGTGTGTGTGTGTGTGTGTGTGTGTGTGTGTGTGTGTGTGTGTGTGTGTGTGTGTGTGTGTGTGTGAGAGAGAGAGAGAGAGAGAGAGAGAGAGAGAGAGAGAGAGAGAGAGAGAGAGAGAGAGAGAGAGAAAGAGAGAGAGAGAGAAAGAGAAAGAGAGATAGAGAGAGAGAGAGAGAGAGAGAGAGAGAGAGAGAGAGAGAGAGAGAGAGAGAGAAAGTATTTGCGTTCGCTCAGGTGTGCGTATGTGTTTGCGCTCGTGCGTGTGTACGTATGTGTGCGCGTCAACCCCCCCACCCTTGGCAACCTTTCCACAAATTACAAACAAGCGGGCGCGTGCGAGGGGCGGCCGTCCTCGCGCCCAACGGCTGGGAAATAGAGCTTTAAGGCAAGGATTCGCCGTTACAAATGCCTGATAATGCGCGCCGGCACAGGCGAGGCCACACCTGCGAACGCGCGCGTAAATTCATTTCCTAAAATAATAAACCTTCATATCCAGCCAACTACCGCCATTACCGTCAAAACGCACGCATTCATACATTACTTCGCCGCGCGCTAAACCTTCCGCCCGTAAACCGCAGTCCGGGGCCGAAAACAGAACACAAAGGGGATGTCGCTAAATTTCCCGTGAACAAATGAGCATCGCAGTTGTTTGCGGCGCCCGATGGCCGCTTGGCGCGCGCTCGGCGACGGGGCGAGGGAGCGACGGCACGCGCGGCCAAGCAGGGCCAAGCAGCCTGGTCGTCAAGCGCACGGCCTTGCTCGCTCTGTCCACGTTGGCGAAGGGTTTCTCGGCGAAGCAACAGGATTTTCAGCAAGAAGCAGTCAACATAATCCCCAAGAAATGAGCAAATACGAAAAAAAGAAAGAGTAAAGCTCCTTCATCAACAACACACACACATGCAAGCGGGAAGGCGAAGTGAACCACCAAATAACCAATCCATAAAGAGAAAACTGATCACTATTATAAACACACGAGTTTATTCCCACCGAACCACGGCCGTCATCACACCATCTCTCGCTCCTTCCGACTAATCCCTCTAAAGGGAGACGAATCAAGGGGCTAAAATTCATCGCTTTTCATCCGTGACATAAGCCCCTTTCATACGCAACCTTCACTCTCCACATCGACATTCTCGAATCATTTGCAAAACCTTTATATTCCCTTGGAGTCCAATACCAAGCGATGGCGAGCTGCCATGGATGACAAAAAAACATAAAATATAAGGGAAAAGTTAGCATTCCGGAGCGCAGTGAAAGCATTCCATTTCAATGTTCAATGTCCGATTTAAAATTTCTCAACATAATAATAACTGGCTCCTCTGACTGCTGGCGCCCCGTGGGAAAGCGGGAGCGAATGCAAGGCATTAATAATGGCCGACATACCTATCTGTCTATTTGAAATTAAATGTACATTCAATGTATGTATGTATGTATGTGTGTGTGTGTGTGTGTGTGTGTGTGTGTGTGTGTGTGTGTGTGTGTGTGTGTGTGTGTGTGTGTGTGTGTGTGTGTGTGTGTGTGTGTGTGTGTGTGTGTGTGTGTGTGTGTGTGTGTGTGTGTGTGTGTGTGTGTGTACATACGTGAGTATGTACTTACATACATGCATACATATATACATATATATCTTAGATTATATATATATATATATATATATATATATATATATATATATATATATATATATATTGCATACATGTATACATGTGTACATATATGTATCATTATTATAATTATTATTATTATTATTATCATTAATATTACACACACACACATATGTGTATGTGTATGTGTGTGTGTGTGTGTGTGTGTGTGTGTGTGTGTGTGTGTGTGTGTGTGTGTGTGTGTGTGTGTGTGTGTGTGTGTGTGTGTGTGTGTGTGTGTGTGTGTGTGTGAAATTATGTGCATGCGCATGTGTACGTGTATCTGTATATATACCTATCTACCTGCACACAATACTGAGCAGCTACCCCCCTCCCCCCTCTCTTCCTCCGCCAGGGAAGAGGCCGGGCATCAGTGAATCATACCTATAGCTAATTTCGTAATTACTTTCTCAATTACGGTAGTCATAATTATATCAATTATACCTGTCACAGCGTTACCAATTAGGCGAGGTTATGCCCAAGCCAATTATATGTGTTCTTTTTTTACATAAAACAATTACAACGAAAATATTTTTGAAATTACGGCCTGCCACAATCGTGCCATTAACACCTGTCCTTAATTATTCCAGCCCCCCCCCCCAAAAAAAAAAAAAATCCCAACAGATAATAAAACAGATCAGCAAAAATAAGTCAACATTGCACTAACCTTGCAATATCTTTTTCGATCATCATCTTTGCTCCCAAGGCCTGACATATTGCGCGCCTCACGGTGTTTGCAAGCATTCCCCAATAGGCGGGGAGAGCGACGTTGATAGATTGTAATAAATGGCTAATGTGGATATTGCACGCGGTTGCACATGCGCCCGCCCATAGGTATACGCCATGATACACTTCCGGCACATGCAGTATAGCACACGATAGAAGGGTCCCTGTAGTGTAGCGCAGTGTGGTACAATAGAGTAAAACAAAGCATGGAAGAGTACTGCATAGGAAGATGTTCCATTTTATATAGTGTAGTTCAGAGCAGAACAGCACAGCATAGTATAGCAGGGTATAGTATTGTTAATATACCATGTTTAAATATATATATATATATATATATATATATATATATATATATATATATATATATATATATATATATATATATATATATATATAATTATGTATGTTTACATGACCATAAGAAGCGGACTGAAGCTGAAAGCACAAGGCATCGCATCCCTCCACTTTCACGCGGACCCTCATATCAGGTCCTTGCTCCCTTCTCCCCCTCTCCTCCCATCCCCTTCTCCCCCCGCACGACCCCACCCGCCTAATACCAATCCCGGCAGCCCCGCCCGCCCAATCCCACCTGCCAACCGCTCTACTATCCAATAAAACCTCATTAGTCAGCATATTTGCCAGAAAGCACGGGCTCCTCCGTCGGCCGAGAGCGGGGCTGCCGCGACATGCTTGGCGGTGAGCGAGACGAGAAGAGAGGCGCAGAGAGAGAGAGAGATGCGAGAAAGGGGTGGAGGAGGAGGGAGGGAAAGAGGGAAAGAGGGAAAGAGGGGAGGATGAGGGAGGGAGAGAGGGAAGGAGGGAAGGTTGAGGGAGGGAGAGAGGGAAAGAGGGGAGGGAAAGGGAGGATGAGGGAGGTGGAGGGAGAGGGAGGTGGAGGGAGAGGGAGGTGGAGGGAGAGGGAGAGAGGGGAAGATGAAGGATGGAGAGAGGGAAAGAGGGAAGGAGAGAGGGAAAGAGGGGAGGAGAGAGGAAGGATGAGGGAGGGAGAGAGAGGAGAAAAGAACAGAAAAGAGGTGAGAAGAGACACAGATAAAGAGTACAAAACAAAAGAAAGAGCACGACATGGAGAGGGAGAGAGAAAAAAAAATATCGAGATAAAAAATAAAAAAAGCAGAAGGGATAGTAGGGACAGGAGACAAAGAGGGAAGACCCCTCGCCCATGACACTCGCCACAGAATCAAACGAATCCCTCCAATCACCTGAGGAATCGCCGGGACGCTGACCCCCCCCCCCCGCACCCACCCCCATAACCCTTTCCCCCGTTCGCCGAATCGCCCCCGTGCGCTGTCGCCTAAATTGTCTCTCGGGCGGAGGGTACAAAGTCTCGCTGGCGTACGCAGGGAGGGAAGGAGGGGAGGTAGGGAAGGAGGGGAGGTAGGGAAGGAGGGGAGGGAGGGGAGGGGAGGGAGGGAAGAGGATGGGAGGGAGGGAGGAAGGGAAGGAGAGGGGAGGGAGGGAAGTGACGTAAGAAAGGGGATGGGACGGTAGGGAAGGGAGGATGGGGAGGAGGAGGGAAGGTCGAGCTTCAGAAATACATGCATTATAATCTGTGAAGTCATTTGCAATTCTAATGTAGGCCTTTCATAAAGAAAACTTTTCCGTTTTTTTTCTCTTTTTTTCGTCTCTTTTTTTTTTATTTTTTTCCCCTCAAGAAAGTCACAGGATATCATCAAAATGTTCGGGATAAATTTTCATGCTTAGTAATACCTCCTTGGCTCAAGTCCTCAATTATGTGCTCGTTATTAGTTTTAAAAATTGGTCTGAAAAGAAGTGCTTAATTTTTTTTTAATGAACGGAAAAAATAAGATTCAATCATTTGAATGAATGTGAAGGATATCACTCTAATTGAAACAGCCGGGATAAATGCAAAAAATTATGTAAAAATTCTAATGATGGAAATGATGGTTAATGTTGATAATGGAGATGATGATATTAATACTGCTAATGATATAAGCAGCAACAACTATTACAGTATCAAAGATTATGAAGATGAAGATGAAGATAAAGATAAAGATGAGCATAAAGATGAAGATAAAGGTAAAGATGAGCATAAAGATGAAGATGAAGATAAAGATAAAGATGAGCATAAAGATGAAGATGAAGATAAAGATAAAGATGAGCATAAAGATGAAGTGAAGATAAAGATGAGCATAAAGATGAAGATGAAGATGTGAAAAAGAGATGACGATGACGATGACGACGACGACGATGATAACGATAATTATTATAAGACCAACAACAAAAATGCTAGTAAGAATAGCAAAAATACAATAATGATCAGAATGACGATAACGATGATGAATGCGATAATAAGAATATCAATAACATGAATAAGTGTGGTGCTAATGACGAGAACGATGACGATGATGAAAATCATGAACCTAAAAAAAAAAAAAAATCCATGTTACTCAGAAGTTAATCAACACTCAAAATTATTCCAATCTAACTGAAATGTACAATTCCACCCAAATACAGCTTTGTTATGTACCAGTAGTGCTTTTGTTTCAGGCACGGGAATAACCTAACCAATTAATAGATACACATATACACAAAGAACACATACATTTTACCAAACTGAGCTCGCACGCAAAATGGCAGAGGTACATAAATAACACACATCTCCGCTTTAAAAGAAATAAGCAAGCGCAAAAGGCCTCGATGGAATGATGACACTTTAATTTTTAGAAAACGAGCAGTGCACAACTCTACGGACACGGCCACCCACATTTCACTATGTTTCAGCGCAGAGGGAGAGAGAGCATGGCTGGGACTACTAAATATTACCCATCATTTTTGGTCTTGTTTCTAAGTTAATCTCACTCATACATGTTTAACATTCTGAACAAATACAAATAAACGATGGTCCACGCAATCCAAATATGTCAAAAAGTACAAAAAAAAAACATTACATCTGTACCGCAAATTCGGAATGGCGTCCTTTCCCACAGCCCATGAAAACAACTCCAGTCGCCACGAAATTCCCACGGGGTTCTCTCCCCAGTGGTTCTGTGTGCTGTGTGATGCAACGGTTAGCGCTCTCGTCTGGCAATCGCGACCAATCCCGCGCGCTGCCAGTGGATGGTCACCCCGGCCAATCCTTACCCACAGGGGAAGATTTATAAGCAAAATGAAACAGACAGCATATCACAATAGGGAGGGAAAAGGAGGGGGAGGGAGGAGAAAGGAAGAAGAGGAGAGCGAATGGAAAGAGAGAGAGAGAGAGAGAGATAGAGAGAGAGAGAGAGAGAGAGAGAGAGAGAGAGAGAGAGAGAGAGAGAGAGAGAGAGAGAGAGAGATAGAGAGAGAGAGAGAGAGAGAGAGAGAGAGAGAGAGAGAGAGAGAGAGAGAGAGAGAGAGAGAGAGAGAGAGAGAGAGAGAGAGAGAGAAACAGACAGACAGACAGAGACAGAGAGAATTAAAACTAAATCTCAAATCTTAAAACAAAAATCGATCGCTGACAACAACCACCACACCAAACACCATCAACGGCGTCTTTCGGCTTGCAAGCGATAAACACCTGCTTCCGGTGCAATTAAAAGCCCATTCATCTGTAGACGAAATGCGATCAGCGCGAACGGCCACAGGAAGGTAAACAAGCCTCGATAACTTTTCCATCCCGATTGATGTGGCTATTTACATGTAATTACAGCTCGGTGCGTGTTAAATGGGGGGATGGGGGATGGGGGTGGGGGGAGGAGAGAGGGAGAGAGAGGGAGG
This sequence comes from Penaeus vannamei, assembly GCF_042767895.1. Classification (NCBI taxonomy): domain Eukaryota; kingdom Metazoa; phylum Arthropoda; class Malacostraca; order Decapoda; family Penaeidae; genus Penaeus; species Penaeus vannamei. The sequence continues at coordinate 13,151,221 of NC_091569.1, read as the reverse complement.
AGGAGAGAGGGAGAGAGAGTGGGAGGAGGAGAGAGGGAGAGAGAGTGGGAGGAGGAGAGAGGGAGAGAGAGAGGGAGCGAAAGAGGGAGAAAGAGAGGGAGGAGGAGAGAGGGAGAGAGAGAGAAGAGAGAAGAGAGAGAAGAGAGAGAGAGAGAGAGAGAGAGAGAGAGAGAGAGAGAGAGAGAGAGAGAGAGAGAGAGAGAGAGAGAGAGAGAGAGAGAGAGAGAGAGAGAGAGACGGGGGGGGGGCGGAGAAAGGGAGATATATATACACGCACACAAAAACATACATGTAAATGTACAAATTCACATACATGTATATATGAATGTACAAATACACATGCATATACTCTACCCTTCCGAAAACACTTCGCATTTGCGTAAAGAAGAGAGCGAAGGGGCACAGCCAGCGACAGTCCGAATCAGCAAATCTTCCAAGAAACCATAAACAAAAGGTCCTGTCGAGAGGCGAGGAACACAGCCCGCATTACCAAACGAGAAGCATCCACACACAGAGAGAGAGGGAGGGAGGGAGAGGCGGAAGGAGGAGGGGATGGAGGGAGGGAGGGAGGAGGAGGCGGCAGTAGGGAGGGAGGGAGAGAGGGAGGGAAGGAGGGAGGGAGGGAGAGAGGGAGGGAAGGAGGGAGGGAGGGAGAGAGGGAAGGAAAGAGGGAGAGAGGGAAGGAAGGAGGGAGGGAGGAAAGGAGGGTGGGAGGGAGGAAAGGAGGGTGGGAGGGAGGAAGGAAAGGTGGGAGGGAGGAAAGGAGGGAGGGAGGGAGGAACGAAGGGAGGGAAGGAGGGAAGGAAGGAAGGAGGGAAGGAGAGAAGAAGAGAGGGAGAGAAGGGGGAGGGGGAGGGGGAGAGAGAGAGAGAGAGAGAGAGAGAGAGAGAGAGAGAGAGAGAGAGAGAGAGAGAGAGAGAGAGAGAGAGAGAGAGAGAGAGAGAGAGAGAGAGAGAGAGAGAGAGAGAGAGAGAGAGAGAGAGAGAGAGAGAGAGAGAGAGAGAGAGAGAGAGAGAGAGAGAGAGAGAGAGAGAGAGAGAGAGAGAGAGAGAGAGAGAGAGAGAATGAATGAACGAGTGTGCACATGAGTGAACGAATGAATGAATGAATGGATGGATGCATGAGTGTGTGAGTGACTAGGTATGCGCGTGTGTAATTAGCCACAATACCAGGAAGCCTTCAGACCATCTCGAGAGCGCCCGCGAGGGGAGTCTCTGGCTCTGACAGCTCTGGGGAAGGGGAGACGGGGAGCGGAGGGGGAGGGGGGGTAGTCAGGAAACAATACAACACATTGTGGACAACGCCGGTGTATATATAAAAAGAAAGGACAGGGAGAAAGAGAGAGAGAGAAAAAAAACATATATAGCTCCCTTCTCAGTTTCGATGCATTATTGACAGATTCCTGGGAAGGAAGTTATTGCAACGAGTCCGACCACCTCGCCCTCAGCCTCTTCCCCTTCCCCTGCCCACGTGCTCTGTCCTCTTCCCCTGTCTCCTGCACCATTCCCCTGCCCCCGTCCCCTTCCTCTTCCCCTTCCCCTTCTCCTGTCCCTTGCCCTCTTCCCATTCCCCTTCCCCTCCCCATGCCCTCTTGCCCTTCTCCTTCCCCTTCTGTTCCCTGCCCTATTTCCCATTCCCCTTCCCCCTTCCCCCTTCTCTTGTCCCCTGCCCTCTTCCCCTCCCCCTACCTACCTACCTATCTATCTATCCATATACCTACCTATCTACTTACTCATTCATCTTTTTTTTTTAGAAAGTCAAACGAAAGTCTATATATCTTCCTATTCATTTATATATCACCCGAGACAAAAAAAAAAGAAAAAAAGAAAGAAAAAAAAAAAAACAGAGAATCCGACAAGACACACGGCAAATGTCTCTTTCTCCCCCCCCCCTCCCCCACCCCATACCAAGATGAGGAGGTAAAGCTGACAGTAATCTCCCAATATCGTATATTCTAGAAGACGTTTATCTATCATCTGCCTCTACCCCCCCCCCCACCCTCCTCCCTCACCCCGCCCGATAATCTCTATACCAAATATTTTTCTTTTTCCGTTTTGTTCTTGTTCTTCTTGATATCCTCATTTTCCTTCTCTTATTCTTCTTCGTTCTTCTCATCCTCTTTCTCTTTCTTATTCTTCTTTCTCCTCCCTCTTCTCTTTCTTCTTTTACTTCTTCTTCTCCCTCTCTCTTTTTTCTTCACCTTCTCTTCCTCCCCCTCCCATTCCTCCTCGCCCCTCGATTTCTCTCTCTCTCTCTCTCTCTCTCTCTCTCTCTCTCTCTCTCTCTCTCTCTCTCTCTCTCTCTCTCTCTCTCTCTCTCTCTCTCTCTCTCTCTGTTATTTCTCTTTCTTTCTTTCTTTCTTTCTTTCTTTCTTTCTTTCTTTCTTTCTTTCTTTCTTTCTTTCTTTCTTTCTTTCTTTCTTTCTTTCTTTCTCTCTCTCTCTCTCTCTCTCTCTCTCTCTCTCTCTCTCTCTCTATATATATATATATATATATATATATATATATATATACATACATACATACATTTATATCCCTATCTGTGTGTGTTTTGTCTTGTTTAAAAAATGAAGTGAACAAATAAAAACTGAGACAGACAAGAATCGCTGTCACATCCACTTAGGTTGCCCGAAAAAACGAGCCGAGATAAGATATGCACCACAGAAAGACCTCCCTGGGCCATCGCAGTTGCCTCTTATAATGGAAAATAATCGCACTGATTTCACCCAAAGCAGCGCACGCCAACCGTTTCCAATAATGACTAAAATTCATTACAATACAATAAACAGAATTATCGTTAGAAATCTATTTACATTAGCTTCATTTGCCCAGAGCAAATACACCTCCAACAGCCGTTAATTAAAAATATATTTGTCTTCCGAGGTGTGTGTGTGTGTGTGCGTGTGCGTGGCGTGCACCTGTGTGCGCGTGCATATGTTTGTACGCTAAGTTCGTACATATCTGCGTGTGAGTGTGTGTGCGCATGCGTATGCTCGTGCGTATGAATGTGCGTACGTATGTGCGTGTGTAAGCCTGTATGAGCATGTGTGTGTGCTCTCGCGCGGGGAGAATATTTATAAACTGAATATTTGATGTTGCGATAAGTAGTCGGCAGCACACAGACGGACCTCATTTCCTGCGCCAAGACAAACACAACTTAGATTGCCTCTGTCTGTCTCGCGCGGCGTCACGGCTCCTTCCGCCCCGCCCGCCTGCAAACGGTCCCAAGTCAAAGTGCTCGCGCAACATACTGCACATTAACAATAATAAAACAATAATAATGATCCTCTGTTACTTGATGTGTAGATCTTTTAATGATCTATAGCAATGTCTTTCATAACGTTTTTTAATCAAAATATGGTACATCACTAATTCACACACGCATGTACATACTACATACTTGTGCGAGTGCGTGTGTGTGTGCGCAAGAGCGCGTGTGTCAGTTTTTTGCTTGCCTGTGCATGCGTGTACGTGTATGTGCGCGTGCGTGTGATCACATAATAAAAAAGTACTGCGCACAGATTTTCAACGACCTCCTTACCCTCAATATGACCATTCCCACTCGAGCCCCGCGACCCCACCCTTGAAGTCCCCCCCCCCCCTTTCCTTCCCCACCCACCACCTCCGAAGTTCTCAGGATATGTAGGTCGAGAAAAAACCTGGCCCGAATAAAAGGGTCCGGGGTGGAGAGGGCGCGACGCGAGCAGCCCCGCCCGCCTCTTTTCAATCACGCATTCATCTCGCGAGCAATTAGGTAAGGCAAGCGGGGCCGCCCACCATTCAGCGCCGTCTGCAGCAGCGAGGGCTGAGGGCTGACGTCCTAAGGGCTGGGGCGCGGTCGCTCTCCCCCAACAGCCATTATATCGAGGTCACGCCCTTTGCTCATCTGCCGGAGGGAAGTTTCATCACCGCGTCCTCATCATCAGGCACGATATATACAAAAAAGACAATTTACAAAAAAAAGAGAAAGGGCGATCACAAAAAGAAGATACACATATATCCACACAAGTACACATTCACAGGTGTGTTTCTCCCTCTTCTTGCATCTCTTGGTATCTCTTCTTGGTATTGTAGCGATGCTCATTAGTTCCTCCGGGATGAGATGCGTTCCCTCTTTTTATTCCTTCTTCTACTTTTTTTTTTTTTTTTTTTTTTTTTTTTTTTTTTTTTTTTAACGAAAATTCTATTCATCATCTCCCCGGGCATGCTTTTCACCCGAGAGAACCCGACTTGTTGCTGTAGACAAGTTTCATTAAAAGGAGTCAGTCTGGGAGGAATTTTTTTACTTGTACTCCGAGGACGAACGGGCGGACGAACGAACACGCGGAGGAAAATGGGGAAACGGGAAGAAAGGGAGATTTATAAAGAGAGGGAGTAAAAGGTGGAGAAAGGCAGAGTGGGTGAGAGGTAAGACGGAGAAGAGAAAGAGGTGTATGAATGCATGTATAAAGATAAATCTGTATGTATTTTGACGAGGACGATTCCGAAACTGTTGTCTCACTTTCATCAATACATCTAGTTTGTGCATTGTGCGTTTTTCTGTCATATTATCAACACGGTATTGTGTTTTTCATTGCACGTATGACGAGTGTATATCTGTGTATATATATATCTGTGTGTGTGTGTGTGTGTGTGTGTGTGTGTGTGTGTGTGTGTGTGTGTGTGTGTGTGTGTGTGTGTGTGTGTGTGTGTGTGTGTGTGTGTGTGTGTGAGTGTGTGTGTGTGTGTGTGTGAGTGTGTGTGTGTGTGTGTGTGTGTGTGTGTGTGTGTGTGTGTGTGTGTGTGTGTGTGTGTGTGTGTGTGTGTGTGTGTGTGTGTGTGTGTGTGTGTGTGTCTATATATATATATATATATATATATATATATATATATATATATATATATATATATATATATATATATATATATATGCATGTGTGCGTGTGCGTGTGCGTGTGCGTATGTGTGTGTATATCTATGTGTATGTGCGTGCTCATGTGTTTGTACGTGTGCCTATAGATTTGCGAAAGGCTTTATATACCATTTGCGTGCAATACAATATGAACTTTTTTCATCTCTACGGGATTAA
>NC_091569.1:13136154-13138654 GCF_042767895.1 Penaeus vannamei | reverse complement strand
CTATCTATGGAAGCCGACGTGCGCAAATAAACGAGGGAATGCTCGCACGCACGCACGCACGCGCAGATACAATCTTATTTCCGTTGCTGAAAATACAAGAAGCAAGAGTTACGGGCGCTGCCACCTCCACCGCCACCACCGATACTCGACGCTGCCACAACCACCGCTGCCCGCCTAGGCCACCACAACCACCGCCATCGCTACCCGCCTTCGCCACCACCGCCACCGCTACCCGCCTCTGCCACCACCACCGCTACCCGCTTTCGCCACCACCGCCACCGCTACCCGCCTCGGCCACTACCTCAGCTGCCACCGCTACCCGCCTCTGCCACCACCACCGCCTCCACCGCTACCCGCCTTCGCCACCACCGCCACCGCTACCCGCCTCTGCCACCACCACCGCTACCCGCTTTCGCCACCACCGCCACCGCTACTCGCCGCTGTCACCGCCGCCAATTACCCCGCAGTGACATGTGTCAAATCCACTTACATGCCCTCATTACCAAAGTCCGGCCCGCGTGCACATCTTCCTCATTATCATTATCTATTCATTCGCTCGCACAAACATTCGCGAAATGCAGTTCCGTGGCAACTTAATGAGACCCCGAAAATAGAAGACGAAGGAAAAAAAAAAAAAAAAAATCTTCGGCTACCTCGTTACGTGTTCGGATGAAATATATGAGTTCGACTTCCCTTAACTTTTAATCGAAACCTTTTTTTTATCTACTGATACATTTTTTTCTTATTATATTTCTCCTCCTATCGTCTATTCCGTCGTTCTTCGGATTTCTCATTTCCTTCTCATCCGGTGTTTTCTTGTCATGTGTCATTCGGTTTCTGAATATTTGTCTTATGCTTCAGTTTGTGTGTTTTAGATTCTCTGATTTTTCTTTCTTTCTCTGTGTTTCATTTATTTCATTCTCATTCTTTTATTTTTTTCTTTAATAAACCTCCTTCCTGTGCACTCTTTGACTGACTGACTGACTGACTGACTGACTGACTGACTGACTGGCTGACTGACTGACTGACGAGAGAAGGACGAGGGAAGGGAAGGAGGGAAAGAATGAGAAAAAAATGGATGATGATGATGATGATGATGATGATGATGATGATGATTAATGATGATGATGATGATGATGATTATAATGATAATGATAATGATAATGATAATGATGATGATCATGATCATGATGATGATAATGACGATGACTATGACGAAAACGACGATAGGAAAAAGAGAGAGAGAGGTGAAGCACAAGGGAAGTGAAGCAAGATAAAAAGAATGTGGAGGAGGGAGAAGAGGCGGAGGAGGAGGAGGAGAGGGAGAGGGAGGGAGAAAAAAAAAATATATATATATATATTGTGTGTGAAAGAGAATAGTGATTTACGTGGTGACTTTACAGATGGTCGCGACATTCTTTCCCAGCCCAACACTGGCGGCCCACAGCTGCGGCATGAGAGGGGGAGAGGGGGAGAGGGGGAGAGGGAGTGAGAGGGAAGAGGGGGAGGAGGGAGAGGGAGGGGGAGGGGGTGTAGAGGGTTGAGAGAAGGTAAAAGGTTATAAGATGGAGAGGGAGGAAGGGAGAAAGATGGAGGAGGAGAAAGGAAGAAAGGGGGTGGGAGGGAGTCAGAAAGACGAGGGGAGAAAGAGGGAGATGGCGAAAGTCGGGGAGAGACGGGGAGAATGGAAGAAAATCCAGCGAAAGGAAAAGAAAGAGATTCAAGACAGGGGATAAGGAGAGAAAGGGGAAGAAAGAAGAAAAATGAAAACCCTGGAAAGAGGAATGCGCGAGGAAAGACGACGACGAAAAAGAAGGAAAAAAAAAAAGAAAAAAAATCAAATCCAAGAACTGAAAGAAGAAAAGGAAGATGAAAGAAGAGAGAGAAACAACAACATATCAATGAAACAAAGAAAACAGACAGGAAATTGGGGAAGGGGAAACTAAAAGAACAACGAAACAAGAGAAGAACGAAACGTGAGAGAAACAAAACAAGAGAGAAACGAAAGAGGAGGAAAGAGGAGCGGCAAGCAGGAGAAAAGTCTCGCTCATCTAAGAGCTTTGTCATCATAAACCTTCAGGAGATGCTATAGTTCCTTCCTCGAGAAAAGCATCAGGAGGTGTTGGGAAAAAAATAAGAAGAAGGGAAAAAAGAGCAAAAAAGAGGAGAGTAAATAAAGAAAAACGAGAACAGGAGGGAAGGGGAGAAAGCACGAAAGAAACGGGAAGTAAATTGAGAAAATTTAGAACAAAGATACTGAAAAGGAAAGAAAAGAGATAGAAAATAGAGCGACTCGATGAAGAAGAAGAAGAAAAAACACCACAAACTAGAAAAAGCGAAAACAAACGACAGCGCAACAAAACACCACCCAATCCACCCCCGCCGAGAATAAAATCTCACCCCTCTCACTATCAACGCCCACTCCACGCCCACCCACGCCCACTCCACGCCCAATCCACGTCCCATTAGTGTCCGAGTCCTCCGCGAAATACTGTCACTC
>NC_091569.1:13113654-13131154 GCF_042767895.1 Penaeus vannamei | reverse complement strand
CTTCCACCTCCCATCTTTCTCTCCTTCCCTCCACTCGCCCTCCCTCCTTCCTTCTCTGCGCCATTACTCTTTTTTCCCTCCTTCTATCTTCTACTTCCTTTCCAACCAGCCTCCTTCTCTTCTTCCACCCATCTTCCTTCTTTCCCTCCACCTCCGCCTTCCTCTCCTTCCTTTCCCTCCACCCCCGCCTTCCGCTCCTTCTTTCCCTCCACCCCCTCCTTCCTCTCCTTCCCTCCACCCTCCTTCCTCCCCTTCCCTCCAGCCCCTCCCCCTCTCCTTCCCTCCCCCTTCCTCTCCTGTCCTCCCCCCACCTTCCTCCCCCTTAGCCTCAGAGCTGACAGCTTTATCTCTCTCTTGACAGCAGTGACTACTGGCTGTGACATTCTTTCTGCTTTCTGCCTCTGTTATCACCGGTGTTCTCGTTATCTCTGCCTTCCTCTCTTGCAATGCTATCTCCTTCGCTATCTCCGTCTTTGTCTTCTTTTTATCATAATTATTCAGGAACGTAACTCCCTCGTCATTTTTACGCAACCATATTTTTTTACGACTGAAACTTTGCGAAGTATATATGGAAATTCTCCCTCTTAATTAATGATCTTTCGGTTCTCATACTTTCTCAGTTTCGTTTCTTCCACTTAATCTCGATCTATCTGCTGGTCTATTAATCATTCCCTCCACTTTTTTACTTTCTGCATCTTTCGCTTTACCAGACTCCCTCATCCCCCTTTTTTCTCCTTCCTTTCTTCCTCCTTTCCTGCGCTCCTTTTCTTTCTCCTCCCTTTCGCTTCTTTTCTTTCTACTCCTTTTCATTCCCCTGCCTTTCTTCCTCATTTCCTTTCTTTCTTCTTCCCTTCCTTCGCTCCTTTTCGTTCTCCTCCCTTTCATCCTCCATCCCTTGGCTCCTTTTCTTTCCCCCCCTTGTCTCCGTTTTTTTCTCCTCCCTTTTTCCCTCCCTCCTTCGCTCGCAGTCCTTTCCCTCCATCCGCCTACCCTCCTCCCGCCCTTCGCAAAGGTACAAACGCCACGGTGATAATGAGGCTGTGAATTAGGACCAACAGTTTTAGTTTTTTTGCCTAATTATAATAATTCGCACCCCCCTCTTTCACCTAATCACCCCACCCCCCAAGTGCCCCTGCCACTGCCCCTGCCACTGCCCCTGCCCCCCAACCCCTGCCCTTGCCCCCATAACCTCAGCCCCTACCTCGCACCCGCTTCCCCCTAACTCCTGTCCCTCCTATCACCCCCACCCCCGCCTTCCTCCGCCCCCGCCCCCGCCTTCCTCCGCCCACGCCCCCATCGCCGAGGCCTTTACCGCCAGGCCGCGCCCGTTCGACGCGGGAAATTTGGCCATTCGGGAAAGGTGGCGGTCAATCCCGTAGGTTTGTCCCCGAGTAACAGTTGGCCTGTACGGTCGGGGAGGAGGTCGGGGGAGGAGGGAGGGGTGGAGGGCGGGGAAGAGTTGTGGAAGAAGGAGGGGAAGGGGAGGAAAGTGGTCGGGCAGAAAGGCGAAGGAAAGGGGTACGAGGGGAGAGGAGAGGGTCATCGTCCCAGTGACATGGCGACGGCGGCGGCGAGCCTTCCCCTCAGAGCCCAGGACGGCGCCACACAAGCCGAGCCTCACAACCGCTTTCCCGCAGCGCGCCCACAGCCTCCGTTCCGCTCACGATTAACACCAAAGACAACACGGAACTGTGCGCGCGGCCCCCTCGCCTGCGCGCCCACGACGGCCGACCATATTCACATGGTAAATACAGCGCCGCAATCTTCCCACCGCTGCCCCGCCATGTTAATAATCGGCGAGCAAGCGGGGGGCAATTCGACACTATTTACATGCAAATCAAACGGTAACACGCGTTTTATGTTCGTAGCCGGTTTTAAGGGTAATTTCACCTTGCCTTTATTCTCCCCTCCTCCGTCTTTCCCCCCTCCCTCCCTCCTCCGTCTTTCCTCCCCCTCCCTCCCTCCTCCGTCTTTCCTCCCCCTCCCCCCTCCTCCCGCCTTTCCCCCTTCCCCTTCTCCGTCTCCCCCCCTCCTCCCTCCTCCGCCCCCGCCTCCCTCCCTTCCCCTTTGCACGAACGGCAACTCGAACGCCCCTGGAGAGGCCTCTGGTTGGGTGTAGTTCGCCGTGGTTCGCGGTGTTGACTTGGGCTCCTATGACCATGACCTCCCATTATCGACGTCGACTCCCATGATCACCACGAGCTCCTATAACAGACATCGGCTCCTATGGCCGACACGCGCTCCTATCATCATAATCAGCTCCTATCATCGCCATCAGCCCAATCACCTTTTGGCGTCGTCGGCGGAAAAATTGGCTTCATCGGCAGTCAATCCATTCCCACATGACGCATTCCGCGGGGGATCTCCTCCTCCTACTCTTCCTATTATCCTCCTCCTTCCTCCTCCTTCTATCCTCCTCCTCCCTCCCCCTATCCTCCTCCTCCTTCTATCCTCCTCCTCCCTCCCCCTATTCTCCTCCGCTTCGGGTTCCGCTCCGCAAATGGTTCTCCTCAGCGACGCCTGTCCCAAAACCGCCTCTCGAAACCCCGCTTCCGGTTCCTGCCGCGCGAGGCTCTTCGTCACTCCGGTTTCTCGAAGCGACGTCGAAACCACGGGGACGAAAAGAAAAAAAAAAGAAAGAAAAAAAATCCCCTATTTGTATTTTTTGCATAAAAGGAATCCTCTAATCACCCGTTCGTATATCTCTGTACATATCGCATCCACATGCGTTGTTGTACGCTCACAGGGAGACACACCGTTAGGAAATGGGAAAAAAACTACCGAAATACACCACTCTGTATCGCTCGGCACTCATCGCTAATAATCGGCCAAGCCCAATCGTGGCGAGCGTGCTTTCATACATCGCAAATTGCCCGACAAGTCTCCCCTACCCCTCCCCTCCCCCACCCCGCCTCCTGTTGTGTCACTCGGCGGCGGTGGCAGCGGACGGCGGTGGCGGTGGCGGCAGCGGCGGCACGAGGCACGAGGCACCAGGCTCGAGTGCCAACCAGCTTTCATAGAGGGATATTTCGGGAAGCGAAAGCCATTAGGATGATTCGTTTTTTCTTTTTTTTTCCAGATACCAAAAACCAGTGCGAAAAAAGTATGATTTACCCCCCCCCTCCGTTTTTTTTTGGAAGGCAAGGGGAGAAGGGGAACGAAAAAAAAAATCAGGGGCGTGTGTATATATACGTACATTTTTCCATACACACATGTGAATATGAGGCTGGACGCTTAGTGAGGGGAGCTCGTTTGTGGGTTGGCTCCCTGGCCGCTGAGGGGAACGGGGGCGGGGGAGGGGGAGGGGAGAGGGGAGAGGGGAGGGGAGAATCAGTTTTGAAGCAAGGGGCGGAGGGGAGATGATAGGAGTCGGGATGATAAAAAGATGAAGTTACTGGATAGCCAGAAATCAGCAAATGGCCGTGAATAGGGAAGCTATGGGGGAAGAGGGGATCCGCGGGGAGAATAATAAATAGAAGAGACAGTAGAAATTCGAAAGCAAAAGCTACTATGGAAGAGAGGAAATGGGAAAGAAAGAGAAGAAGGTACTAGAGAGAGAGAGAGAGAGAGAGAGAGAGAGAGAGAGAGAGAGAGAGAGAGAGAGAGAGAGAGAGAGAGAGAGAGAGAGAGAGAGAGAGAGAGAGAGAGAGGAAGAGAGAGAGAGGGAGGAGAGAGAGAGAGAGAGAGAGGAAGAGAGAGAGAGAGAGAGAGAGGAAGAGAGAGAGAGAGAGAGGAAGAAAGAGAGAGAGAGAGAGAGATAGAGAGAGAGAGAGAGAGAGAGAGAGAGAGAGAGAGAGAGAGAGAGAGAGAGAGAGAGAGAGAGAGAGAGAGAGAGAGAGAATCCATACCACACACCATCATCTACTTCTCTCTTCTCTCCCCCTCACTCTTCACTATCGAACAGCCATCTGGACTTCATCAAATCTCCACTTTGAAAAAGAAAGAAAAGAAAAAAGACAACAAAAGATGCGATTTCTCAGGCTCATGGCGTTACACTTAAGCTTCACTCAAGATAAGTGTTAAAGGCACACTCTGGCCACATGAATTTCAGATAAATCAATACACAGATGGTCAAACAATGCATAAAATGGAAGATGGATTGCACGAGACCAAGAGAGGCAGCAACATCAAAAAATGTTTAAATATCTGTGTGCGCGTGTGGGAGGGGTGTGTGTTGGGAGGATGTATATATATCTATATATCTATATATATATGTGTGTGTGTGGGTATGTGTGTGTGTATATATATATATATATATATATATATATATATATATATATATATATGTGTGTGTGTGTGTGTGTGTGTGTGTGTGTGTGTGTGTGTGAGCGTGTGTGTGTGTGTGTGTGTGTGTGTGTGTGTGTGTGTGTGTGTGTGTGTGTGTGTGTGTGTGTGTGTGTGTGTGTGTGTGTGTGTGTGTGTGTGTGTGTGCACAAAAATGCGCGCGCGTATATAACACATACATACATACACACACACACACACACACACATATATATGTATATACATAGATATGAATATTCACAACTGCTCCTTTTCCAGGAAATCAGAGCCATAGGCCTCCTGGCTCGAGTTTCCACACGCGCTCCCCTTCTCCCCACCACAACCCCACAACCCCCCCCTTGACGCCCCCCCTCCCCCAGTGTCCAGTAACACATCCAGTAAATTTTCCCAAAGGCCAATTACAGTTTAGCGCCGGCACTGCCATAATGAACACTAAACACATTAACTACCGTTTGACAGCCCAGGCTAATTCTAAACTCTAAACCCAACTTCATTATTTTCATTTATCAACAGGGTATACAATAATACGAAGCCAGCATTGCGCGCAGGTAATATTCACGCTTCCTCGCTTTCTCACGCGTGCACACACACATACAGAGAGGGGGGGGGGGGAGAGAGAGAGAGAGAGAGAGAGAGAGAGAGAGAGAGAGAGAGAGAGAGAGAGAGAGAGAGAGAGAGAGAGAGAGAGAGAGAGAGGAGAGAGAGAGAGAGAGAGAGAGAGAGAGAGAGAGAATCCACTTGTCATATTTGCCATCTTTCTTCCACTTACTCCTAACAAATTCCCAAATTCTTGCGCCTATCTCCTTCCCTCCTCCCTCCTCCCCTCCCTTCAACCTCCATACCCCTCATTCTCCTTTCAGTCCCGTCTCCCTCTCCCCCTCCTCCTCCTTATCCCCACCCCTCCACCTCCACCTCCACCTCCACCTCCACCTCCACCTCCACCTCCATCTCCACCTGCTCCTTTTCCTCCTCCTCCCCTCCTATCCCCTCCCCTCAGCCCCCGCGAAGGCCGTCCGCGTCGTCGCCCCTCCCCCTCCCCCTCCCCTTCCCCCCCCCCGGCCTCAAATATGAAGGATCCGCCGCAATATCGGTAATGCGCGGAAGGAACACAATTACCGTCAAGTGGCCGCCCGCTGTTTGCCGCGGGATCAATTGCACGGGCGGAAAACCAACTCCGCGCCGGCCACTCCGCAAATTATTCATGGCGTGTGTGGGTCGCACGGCGGCGGAGTTGCAGCGATCACGACGCCGACACGAGACACCTCGCCGCACGCCCACACGCCCACACGCCCACACGCCGGTTCCTGTGCACGTCGCTCGCTCACTCCCTTCCCACATGCTCGCCCACGGCGCTAGACTGCCTGGACCCCAGCACGCCCGCCCAGCTGATCATATCACACGCATTTACATATGCATAAACATAAAACATCACACACATATACATGCACGCACGCACGCACGCCTAACACACACACACACACACACACACACACACACACACACACACACACACACACACACACACACACACACACACACACACACACACACACACACACACACACACACACACACACACACACACACACACACACACACACACACACACACACACACACACACACAACAAAACCGACGAAGCCACGAAGAGTGAGGCAAACAGCACGTCTACCAAAGTAAATATAGTTTCTTACTGTCTGAATTCATCTTCTTGAGTAGACCGTTTTTTAATAAGCGTGAATGTATATGTACACCTGCGCGCGTGTATGTGGAATCCGTGTGTGTGTGAGTCTGTGTGCGTGCGGATCTGTGTGCGTGTGAATCTGTGTACGTGCAGATCTGTGTGCGTGTCGATCTGTGTGCGTGCGGATCTGTGTGTCGTAGACCTGTTCGAAGTTGCAGTTGAAAGCGAAAGAGCAAACAAAAGTATATAAAAATATGCGCAAAACATTTTACAATACATTTGCACAAACTTTACAAGATATATATATCTAGGTATTGCTTATCCGCCCGCATCCTTCGCCAATCAGTAGAAATACATACAGTCTGGAGGAATGTGTGTATGTATACATATATATATATATATATATATATATATATATATATATATATATATATATACATATATATATATATATATATATATATATATATATATTTGAAAGAGAGAGAGAGAGAGAGAGAGAGAGAGAGAGAGAGAGAGAGAGAGAGAGAGAGAGAGAGAGAGAGAGAGAGAGAGAGAGAGAGAAAGAGAGAGAGAGAAGGAGAGAGAGAAGGAGAGAGAGAAGGAAAGAGAAAAGGAGAGAGAAAAGGAGAGAGAGAAGGAGAGAGAGAAAGAGAGCGACCGAGTGAGTGAGTGAGTGAGTGAGTGAGTGAGTGAGTGAGTGAGTGAGTGAGTGAGTGAGTGAGTGAGTGAGTGAGTGAGTGAGTGAGTGAGTGAGTGAGTAAGTGTATGTGTGTGTGTGTGTGTGTGTGTGTGTGTGTGTGTGTGTGTGTGTGTGTGTGTGTGTGTGTGTGTGTGTGTGTGTGTGTGTGTGTGTGTGTGTGTGTGTGTGTGTGTATTATAAACTCCAGCACACACGCGAGCGAGCGTATGTTTGAGTTTCTGCGTGTAAGTATGTGCTCAGCAGCAATCAACCAACCGCGAACTGGCTAAACTACATTTGCACTAAGTGTACACGCAATAATTATTAAAAAAAGACTGAGAGAAAAGTTTTAAAAACGTTGTCTAGATACTTCGGTTAATTACACCTTTCACTCACGTTGAAACAAACTATGCAAATGCAATATAGCGGCGGGATCGCTTCTTCGTGTACGAATGCCTAATGCGAGAGCGAGCGGCGAGAGGGAGAGAAGCCAAAGAAGCGGGAGTTTAAATTGCTTCACGTGGCAACCGCGCGCGCTGCTGGAGTGTCTCCCTCGTTCTCCTTTCTCTAATTCTATATATTCATCTTCTCTTGACTTTGATTTTCATTCAACTTCGTCTTTCGTTTCTCTCTCATCGACAACCTTCCCTTCCTCTTGCAAATATCCGCGCGAGTGTCTCCCTCGATTCCCTTTTGCTTATTCTGGCTCCCTTTTCACTCCTTTATCCCGATTTTTGTTTACATCATCCTCTCGTTTCTTTCTCACGGTCAACATCCCCCTTTCTCGCTTTCAACATATATTTCCCTTAATACCGTTTCTCCCTCCTTCCCCTTTCCCTTTCCCCTAATTCTTTCTCACTTTCTATTTACGTTTCTCCTCCTCCTCCTCATCTTCGTCCCCCTCCCCCTTTCCCCTCCCTGCCCCGCCCGTGAAGACGCCGTGTCCCCCGCCCGCAGTGTTTTCCCCTCCCCTCCCATGGCCGCCGTCCTCGAACTCCGCCTCTGAGGATAAAGACGAAAACTTCCCTGTTTGCCGGGCAATCATCATAACACTGTGTACATACATTAAACATATTGCGCACAGCGTCAGCGGCGGCGGCGGCGGCAGACACCAATCGCTCGGCGGGCGGAGGTGGGCGGAGGTGGGCGGTGGGAGAGGAGGGGAGAGTGGGATGATGGGGATGGGGGAGGGAAGGAGAGTAGGGGAGACTGGAAGAGGGAGATAGGGAGGTGGGAGGAGGGAGAGAGAGAGGAGGGGAGGTTGGAGGTGGGAGGATGAGGGAGGTTGGGAGAGGGAGATAGGAAGGTGGGGAAGGAGGGAAAGAGGAGAATGAGAGAGAGGAGAGCGAGGAGAACGGGAGGTGGGAGGGAGGATCGCTTGGAGAGCAGTGCTATGCGCTTTAACGTGCGACCCATGACAGAATGAATTCATCAGGTATTTCTTTGCAAACAACTGTTGCCAGCAACTAACATAATGGAAAAAAAATACGGGGACAGTTTGCAGCAAAAAAGAAAAAGCCTGGCAAAAGGTCAGAGTGCGCGAAGGCGAGCACCTGGCACTGGCACTGGCACAGGTACGCAAGGCAGCTAGTCTGTCTATCCCGTGATAGCAGCAGCTGCTCCCACATCTACCTTACCCCTCCCCTTTCCTATCTGATCCCCCTCCCCTTTTCCTCTCTGATCCACCCATCCCCCCTTTCCCAACTCCTCCCCCTCCAACTCCTCAAGCAGGTAGTCCACTATCGATAGACATAAAGAGCCACTCACTTATCTATCTACCACCCCCCACCACGTCTACCCCCCTCTACCCCATCTATCCCCTCCTACCCCCAACTCACTCCCTACAATGCTCGTGATGTCAGTAGGTGGAGTGTGGTGGGGCGGGGGGGGGGGCGCCAATGCTATACCCAATGGGGTCAGACAAACCCATACAACCCCCCCTACCTAATCTACCCCCCCTACACCAACTCCCTCATAACCCCCCCTACTCTCCCCCCACCCCCCCCCCCTTCACCTCCCCCCACCACCGACAAACAGACTGACGCGTGGATGGGGAGAATATTGGAAAGGGGAGGGGGAGAGGGACTCAGAAAGTAAAGGGGGGGGAAGGGGGGGAGGGGAGGGTGTTGACAGATGAGAACTTTGGTGAAAACGAAAGCTGGAGGCGTTGGGATGGAGGGGGGGTGAGGGAGGGGTTGACAGTTGATAACTTAGGTGAAAACAAAGCTAGAGGCGGTGGCGAGGAGAGGGAGAGAGGGAGAGAGGAAGAGAGAGGGAGGGAAGGAGGGAAGGAGGGAGTGTGGAGTGACAGGCGAGGACTTTGGTGAAAACGAAAGCTGGAGGCGAGATGATCGGACAAGAGAGGGGAGGAGAGAGAGAGATAGGAGGGATATTACAGGGAGGAGGAATAAGAAAGAGAGACAACAGAAGCAAGGAAAGTGAGGAGGAGGGAAAAGACCCTCATCTCCACACTGTGACAATCCGCGGAGCTTTTCCTTCGAGGTCAAAATACCATCGAATACCGCCCATCGAATACCGCCCGCACGACCAGCCGATGCAGCCACACACCAAAACAACAAAAGGATATCGAATTCGTAAATAATGCACATCGATATAATCACGCCCGGCTCTTTCTGGAGGATAAACAATCAAGTTATTCTTCCCAGACTCGGAAAATTGGCCGACACCATGATGCATGTTCCAAATCACGTCGATAATAAAGAAAAAGTAGATGGTAATAAATAAACAGGAAATAATATAAGAGAGAAGAGGGATATAATAAAGAAATGGGATATAATAATGGAGAAAAGGGAGATGATAATGAAGAAATGGGGAATAATAATAGAGATAAGGGAGATAATGATAGAGAAACGGGAAATGATAAAAAAAAGAAAAATGAAGAAAAGGAAATGATAATAAAAAAATGTGAAATATCAAGGAATAAAAATGAAATAACAAAAAATAAATAAATAATAACAAAGAAAGTAAAACAATATTGGAGAAATACGATATATTAACAAGAAAAAAATCTAAGAAAAAGGAAATAACATCCAAGAAAAAAAGAAACAATACCCCCCCCCAAAAAAAAAAAAAAACAGAATATTAATAAAAAAATATGAAATTAAAAAATATCAAACAAAAAAATAAAAAAGTAAACAATACCATAAGAAAAAAGACAAATAACCATTAACAGTACTCCCGCCTTCGGTCCATTTTCGAGAGAGTCAAAACAGGATAACACACACGTCGCCCTCCGCCCGTTATGCCCTCCGCCCGTTATGCCCTCCGCCCGTTACCATGAGACAGAGGAGAGCACTTAGGCGCACCACTCACCGCAAACACTGCCTTAAAATCAATGGTGTCTGGAAGCCCCCGCGTGGAAGCCTGGAAGCACTAACAAAATAAAAAAAAAGAAAAGAACAAAAAAATCATAGTGTCTTGAAAGCCCTAAAAACCCACGATATCTAGAATCCCTAAAAATAACGCGACCCCCCCCCCCCCGAAAAAAAAAATCACGTGGAAGCCCTCCGGTAGAACCCCCACCCTCTCACACACACCACCACCGGCCGCTATCGAAAAACCACCGGGAATCGCGAAGAATTCCGCCCCCCGCCCCCGTGCCAACCTCGCCCCCCGCCCCCCCGCCGCACTTACGGAACCGTTTGTCACCGAACAGAAAATTGACGTCGCGCCACGCAGATCACCCTCGGACATTTACTTAAAAGCTTTCGCGGCGAAAATATCCCGAAGCACCTGGCATAGATCCGGAATATTCCAGAAGCTTTTAAGGGTCACCCTAGATATACAGGAGGGGGTGTGGGGGGTACGGGTGGGGGGCGTGATTCGTGGGGGGGGAGAATAGAGGAGGGGGGAGGGAGGAGGGAGGAGGGGAGGGAGGAGGAGAGGGAGGAGGAGGAGGAGGAGGAGGAGGAGGAGAAGGGGAGGAGGAGGAGGGAGGAGGAGGAGGAGGGAGGGGGAGGGGGAGGAGGAGGGAGGGAGGGTGGCAGACAGGCAGAGAGAGGAGATGAGAGAGGGAGGAGAAGCGATGGAGAGAGTGAAAAAGAAAAGAAATTAAAGAAAGGAGACTGGAGGAGGAGAAGATGAAAGGAAGAAGGAAGGGAGAAGAACTGGAGAAGAAAGAAGAGATAGAGAGAGGAAACATGGAAGCGGAGGACAATGATAATTTTAGAGAACTGAAGAGAAAAGAGAAAGGTACAGTAATGACGAGAAGACGGAGAAGAAGAAGAAAAAACAGAGAAAAAAAAGAAAGACAAGCTAAAAACTCGACCGACAAAGAACACGGAAAAGAAATAGGAAAATGAAGAGTAAACACAAAGAATGGGAGCCATAATGAGGGCGAACGAAAGGAGGAGATAGCAAAAGGGAAGGCCACACCGACGAAGGCGTTTAGTAAACAGCAGGCGATAAAAGGGAAACACGCGAAGAGAAAATAAAACGAAAGATGTGGAATAAAACAAACGAAGAGGGAAGATAAAAGACGAAAGAGAGAGAGAGAAAAAAACAAAACAAAAAATGAGAGGGAGGACAAAAGTGAAACAAAAGAGAAAGGAGAAAAAAAGAAGAGAGAGACAAAAAAAAAGAGAGGAAGAAACAAAAAAAAAAAGGGGGAAGATAAGAAAGAGAAAAAAGAAGAGGGATGATAGAAGAGAGGAAGAAGAAAAAAAGAGAAGAAAGAAAAGAAGGTGAGAGTGCGCCAAGGATGAGCGAGACCCAAGGAGTCGCTTTCATCTCCAGACACAGAAGACATCTCCAAGGAACCCGCGCTGTCTCAAAGACGACGGGCCCGCCTCCCTCCCGCGAGCCCCCGCTACTGGCACTCCTGCAAGCTCCTGGTACTGGCACTCCGACAGGCTCAGCGGTACTAATATTCGCAATTAATCTCAGACAGACAGACACACACACACGCATACATCGACACAGACAGACAGACACAGACAGACAGACAGACAGATAAACACACACAAGCCTCTTCTAAAAGCTGGATAAAGAATGAACGGCCGAGCGCTCTCCTCGCAAGTCACAAACGCAATCTTTTGTGAGGTGGACATTGTGTGAAGGCCGACCCTCCCCTCCTTCCCTCCAGGCCCCCAGCCCTCCCCAGCCCTCCTTTTCTAGCCCCCAAAGTCCGCCTCCTCCAAGTCACTCCAGACTGCTCCCCCCCCGCCCGCAGGCACGCTCGTGGGCGCCGGCGGTGGGCGTCCAAGTCCAAGCCCATGATGACCTCCTCCTCCTCCTCTCTCCCTCCCTTTCACTCCCTCTTTCTTTCCCTCCCTCTTCTTCCTCCCTACCCCCTTCCTCTTTCCCATCCTTTATCCTTCCCTCCTCTTTTTTATCACTATTCTCTCCCCTCTCCCTTTCCCTCTCCCTCTCCCTCTCTCCCTCTCCTTCTCCCACTCTTCCTCTCCCTCCCCGCCAGAAGTGTTCGTCACAAGCGGCTAACTACCACGCGAGCAGAGAGGCATGCAAGCACATCACACACGCAAGGCTGGCCGGCGAGACAGAGGGGCAGGGCTCGGCAGGAGGGGCAGGCATGCATGAGGGCAGGAATGACAGTAATCAGGCGGTCCGCATGGAGGAGGCACGCGCACCAGAAAGCACGCGGGGGGAGGGAAGGGAAGGGAAGAGGTAATTAAAAAAAACGGTAGATTGACCTGGGACTAATTCAAAAAAGTCGCAGATGGAGTCCTTTGAAGGGCGTGGCGGGACATGGGGGAGGGGGATGGGAGGGGGGGAGGAGGCCCTGCACGCGCACCGGAGAGAAAGAAGAGGGAGCGCACATAGAAAGGGAACGAGGAAAAAAAACGGTGGGGAAACAAAAAGAAGTCAAACAAAACAGGCTGACTGGGAGCCAAGGAAGCAAAGTAGGATTAAGAAAAAATCCGAGGGGAAGGGGGAAGGGGCGACGGGAGAGAGGGAACGAAGGGCGTGCAGGCCGAGTAGATGATAAAGGGGAGAGAGAGGGATGGCAGGCCGTGTTAATATCACAATTATAAAGAGGCTCAGCTGGCGGGAGAGGCCGGGACACTCGCGCCGGATATTGATCAGGCTGTCCCGCTGCCCGATACATTTTCATAGTCGGCGTGACAGACAGCCGCCGGAGGGAGGCCTTCCTCCTCCGCCCTCGCCCTCGAAGCAGCCGGGGACCCCTTGCCCCCCTCAACCCCTCAGTCGTCCCTCCTCTGCCCTCGCCCTCGAAGCAGCCGGGGACCCCTTGCCCCCTCCCCCTCAGGCGTCCCTCCTCTGTCCTCGCCCTCGAAGCAACCAGGGACCCCTTACCCCCTCCCCCTCAACCCCTCCCGCCGTCCTCCCCATCCCTTCCTCCTGCGCCCTCGCCCTCGAAGCAGCCGGGGACCCCTCTCCCCCCTCAAGCCACTTCCGCCGCCCTCCCCAGCCCCTTCCTCCTGCGCCCTCGCCCTCGAAGCAGCCGGGGACCCTTGCCGCCCCTCAACCCCTCAGTCGTCCCTCCTTCCTGCCCTCGCCCTCGAAGCAGAGCCGAGGACCCCTTGCCCCTCCCCCTCAGGCGTCCCTCCTCTGTCCTCGCCCTCGAAGCAACCAGGGACCCCTATACCCCCTCCCCCCTCAACCCCTCCCGCCGTCCTCCCCATCCCTTCCTCCTGCGCCCTCGCCCTCGAAGCAGCCGGGGACCCCTCTCCCCCTCAACCCCTTCCGCCGCCCTCCGCAGCCCTTCCTCCTCCGCCCTCGCCCTCGAAGCAGCCGGGGACCCGTCTCCCCCTCCCCCGCAGTCGGGCCTCCTCTGCCCTCGCCCTCGAAGCAACCGGGGACCCCTTACCCCCTGCCCCTCCAGCCCTCCTGCCGCCCTCCCCCGCCCCTCCTCCTCCGCCCTCTCGCCCTCGAAGCAACCGAAGGGACCCCTCTCCCCCCTCCCCTCCCCTCAACCCCTCCCGCTTTGCCCTCCCCAGCCCTTCCTCCTCCGCCCTCGCCTTCCGAAGCAACCAGGGACCCCTCTCCCCCCCTCCCCCTCAACCCCACTCCCGCTGCCCCCTCCCCAGCCCTTCCTCCTCTGCCCTCGCCCTCGAAGCAACCGGGGACCCCTTACCCCCTCCCCCTCAACCCCTCCTCCCGCCCTCCCCCCCCCTTCCTCCCTCCGCCCTCGCCCGCCTCGAAGCAACCAGGGACCCCCTCTCCCCCCCTCCCCCTCAACCCCTCCTGCCGCCCTCCCCAGCCCTTCCTCCTCCGCCCTCGCCCTCGAAAAAAGCAACCAGGGACCCCTCTCCCCCCCCTCCCCCTCAACCCCTCCTGCCGCCCTCCCCAGCCCTTCCTCCTCCGCCCTCGCCCTCGAAGCAACCAGGGACCCCTCTCCCCCCCTCCCCCTCAACCCCTCCCGCTGCCCTCCCCAGCCCTTCCTCCTCCGCCCTCGCCCTCGAAGCAACCAGGGACCCCTCTCCCCCTCCCCCTCAACCCCTTCCGCCGCCCTCCCCAGCCACCGCGGCCTCCCTCCCCAGCGCCATCGACAGGCCACACTTAGCAGAATTGCGGCGGAGGAGGAGTTAAGGGACAGCTGTTAATGTTAATGGCTCCATCACGACGGCGCCCGGGGTGTCGTGGCTCGCGGCCGAGGGGATCCGCGCGCGTCAGCCCGAATGGATGACAATCACAGGTGGAGCGACGGTCACCTGCCTCCGGGGTCGAGTAAATTGGGCGGAGGTGAGTAACGCGATCTGAACCCCCCCCCCCCTCCCGCGTTGGAGGTTCCTCTGCCTTACAAATCCAAAGCTCGAGTTTTACACAGCATACACCTCATTCTCCCATGCGCGACGGCCTTGTCAGGAGGAGCATACAAGTGTATAATAGATCTACTTGACTTCTCAGCCCTTTCTAGCGTATTTACTCATCTCCATAACAATGATGATAGATCACTGGGGAGGAGCAGCCGCCTGCGCTCTCTCCTTCCTGTCTTCTCCATTTCAAGATCCTTCACGTCCACCTCGTCCATCCTACCCCTTCTCTTCCTACTTCTCCTTCTCCTTCTCTTCCTTCTCCTCCTCACTCCTCCCCCTTCCCCTTCTCCTCCTCACTCCTCAACCCTTCACCTTCTCTTCCTTCTTCTCCTTCTCCTCCTCTTCTCCCTCCCTTCCCCTTCCCGTTCCCCTTCCCCCTCCCCTTCCTCCTCCCTCCTTGGCCCTTTCCTGCCCCCAATCCTCCTCCCGTTCACGCATCGGATCTCGCAATCATCGACGACATAACCCTTCTCTGGCGAGCGATTAAAGGGCTGGAGATTACGACGCTCTCGCTGGTTTCCCGTTCTTCTTCCCTTCCTTCGTTACGTCGGTCTACTTCTCCCTGAGTCTTTTCTCACCCTTCCTTTTACCCCTCCCTCCCTCCTTATCTCTCTCCTTACTTTTACTCCTGCTCCTTCTCTTCCTCCTCCTCATTATCATTTCTCCTACTCCTCCCGTTATCATTCCTCTACCTCCACGTCCACTTTCACTTCCTCCTCTATCTCCCATTTCATCTCCACCTCCTCCTCTTTTTCCACCTCCCTCCCCTCCTCTTCCTCCTCCCTCCCCCTCCTCTTCCTCCTCCTCCACATCTACCTCTTCCTCCTCTTCCACATCTACTACCTCCTCCTCCTCCTCCTCCTCCCTCCTCCTCCCTCCCTCCTCCCTCCTCCTCTCTCCTCCTCCACCTCCACCCTCCACCCCCTCCACCTCGACCTCGAACCTCGAACCTCGAACCTCGAACCTCCAACCCCCAACCTCCAACCTCCAACCTCCAACCTCCAACCTCCACCTCCACCTCCACCTCCACCTCCACCTCCACCTCCACCTCCACCTCCACCTCC
This sequence comes from Penaeus vannamei, assembly GCF_042767895.1. Classification (NCBI taxonomy): domain Eukaryota; kingdom Metazoa; phylum Arthropoda; class Malacostraca; order Decapoda; family Penaeidae; genus Penaeus; species Penaeus vannamei. Next base: position 13,115,680 of record NC_091569.1, on the reverse strand, counting down.
AACCTCCAACCTCCTCCTCCATCTCGCGGCTTTGATTAATGGCGAAAGTGACGCGTAATTTATAAGCGTCGCCCCGAGTGTCAGTATATTTAAAGAGAAATGCGATCCTGTTTAGCAAGCCGATTACTTAATGAAATATTACTGGTGACACGGGAGTCCAGCAGCGAATGGACGGCTAATGGTTCCCACGCCCTCCCCTCTACCTCCCACCTCCTCTTTCCCCCTCCCTGCTCTCTCTCCTTCGTAGCCCCTTAACCCTTAACCCTTTTAAGATCATCCCAAGTCCCCTACCATCCCCTTTCCTCCCCCCATTCCTACTCTCTTTCCTCCCCTGCCATACCCGTTACCCCTCGATCCCCCCCCCCCCTCTCAATTAACCCAAAAACCCGTGCTTTCCCTCTTCCCTTCCTCCCCCCTCCCTCCCCACTTATCCCTACCATACCCTTACCCCCCAACCCCCTCTTCTAAGCCCTCTACCACCACCCCTATCTCCCCCCTCCGTGCTCTCCCCCTTCTTGGCCACCGTCGTCATTGGATATTCAGGGCCAAACGCAAGCACAGGGCCGCCAGAGTGCGTTCGGCGCCGGGGATAAGTCACCGGTGCACGCATGAAGGGTAAAAAAAAGGGTGTGAATATGGGATTTCACCCAGGGGGAGAGAGGGAGGGACGGAGAGGGAGAGGGAGAAGGAGGGAGGGACGGAGAGGGAGAAGGAGGGAAGGACGGAGAGGGAGAGGGAAAGGGAAGGGGAAAGGGAGGAGGAAAGGGAGGAGGAAAGGGAGAGGGAGAGGGAGAGGAGAGGAGGAGAGAGGGAGAGAGGGAGAGGAGAGAGAGGAAAGAGGGAGTGGGAGAGAGAGAGAGAGAGAGAGAGAGAGAGAGAGAGAGAGAGAGAGAGAGAGAGAGAGAGAGAGAGAGAGAGAGAGAGAGAGAGAGAGAGAGAGAGAGAGAGAGAGAGAGAAAGCCCCCCCCCAAAAAAAAAGAAAAAAAAAAAAAAAAAAAAAAAAAAAAAAAAAAAAAAAAAAAAAAATATATATATATATATATATATATATATATATATATTTATTTATTTATATATATCTATATATATACACACATATATATATATATATGTCCCACGTCCCACGCCTATCTCCATCCTATCAATACAATCCCCTCCATCCATCCCAGTTCGCGGTATCTTGCCAACCTCAACTTCAGAAGAGAGAAAAAAAAATCTCTCCTAACAAGCTTCATATTTTTCCCCCATTCTTTTTTTCTTTATTTTAATGTCGAATCATGGACGGCGATGTGAATGCTGTGTTCAACAAAGCGTCGCCCGCTGAACACGTGAGAACTATTCCCGCAACGAACTTTTGCAGTCCGATGAATTATTTCGAATCACGCGTCGAGGGAAATTCGCAGGAAGCTAACTTTGAAATGGAAGGAAAATACGAACGCGGTAAAAAAAAAAAAAAAAAAAAAAAAAAAAAAAAACGTATGTGAAGATTATGGCTCAAATATGATGAAATGTCTGTTCAATTTGCAATGATGAAAGTAATAATGATGATAATGATATTAACCGAAGATTATAGATCGTAATCTTCTCTTTCCTTTGTCTGTCTCTGTCTCCGTTTCTGTCTTTGCCTGGCTGCCTAACTCTCTTTCTCTCTTTCTTTCTCTCTCTCTCTCTCTCTCTCTCTCTCTCTCTCTCTCTCTGTCTCTCTCTCTCTCTCTGTCTCTCTCTCTCTCTCAACCATTTATACTTCACCCTCAGGCTAGTACCCTCTCTCTTTTTCTCTCCCATACACACACGAACTCACTCATTCACCCATACTCACACTCACACTCTCAATCTCATTCTTAGTCTTTCTCTCACTTACTCACACACATTCTCACTCTCACTCACCCCCCCCCTCTTCCCTCATCCTCGCATAAAATAAACCAGTCTAGCACAACCAAATATGCAAATATAATGATGAGGATATCCTCTGATGTACTGCAATAAAACCGCAATCAATATCGCCGAATTAATTCTCTCACCCCCC
>NC_091569.1:13094708-13113154 GCF_042767895.1 Penaeus vannamei | reverse complement strand
GTGAGGGGGTGGGGTGGGGAGAAGGGAGAAGAAACCAGAAATACTAACCTTGTGAAAATTGTATTAGGAAAGCGGAAGAGTTAACCGAGAAGAATGAAGAAGAAAAAAAATGTAGAAGACGAAGAAGAAAAGAAGAAGAAAAGAAGAAGAAAAGGACAAAGAAAAAGAAAAAGAAAAAGAAAAAAAGAGAGAGACAGAGAGAGAGAGAGAGAGAGAGAGAGAGAGAGAGAGAAGAGAGAGAAAGAGAGAGAGAAAGAGAAAGAGAAAGAGAAAGAAAAAGAGAAAGAGAAAGAGAAAGAGAAAGAGAAAGAGAGAGAGAGAACAAAAAGATAAATAAAATCAGAAAGGGAAGAGGCCCCGCATGAATAACACATGCGGGCGAATAAAGGAGGCGGTCAGGCAAAGGTTATCCTTTCGACTGTTTTTGTTAATATTAATGTATACTGCAAGTTTGAAGGGGATTCCAAGATCTGTGGAAGAAATAGGGGAAAAGAGGAGGGGGAGGGGGGGGGAAGAAGGGAGGGAGGGAGGAGGAGGAGGAGGAGGGGAGGAGGAGGAGGAGGAGGAGGAGGAGGAGGAGGAGGAGGAGGGAGGGAGGGGGAGGGGGGAAGGAATAGGAGGAGAAGGAGAAGGAGAAATAGGGGAGTAGGAAGAGGAGGAGGAGGGAAGGACGAGGAGGGGAAGAAGGAGGAGGGAGGACGAGGAGGGGAAGGAGGAAGGAGCAGGCAGCGAGGAGCAGATGATGAAGAAGAAGCAGCAGAAGCAGAAAATGATGAAGAATAAGAATAGGCAGAACAAAGAAATGAAGAAAAAAAAAGAGACCAAAGGGAAAGGGCGAGAATCGAGGATCCTGACACTCGCCAAAAAAAAAAAGACAAAAGAAAGCCAAACGAAAACGAGAGCAACTCACGATCGTCGGAGATGACGTCCAGCTTGGCCTTGGCGGTGATGGTGTCCCCGGCGGTGTTCTCGGCCACGCACTCGTACGTGGCCTCGTCGCGCAGGAACTTGACGGGCTCGATCCTCAGGATGGATCCGCCGGGCACGTTGAGGATCATGTAGCGAGTGTTGCCGCTGACCTTCCGGCCGTTCTTGCGCCACTGGATCCGCGGCTCAGGGTTGCCCGTGGCGCGGCACGTGAACGAGGCCACGCGGTCGTTCATCACGATCTGGTCGACGGGCCGCTCCTCGAACTGCGGCGGGTCTGCGGGGAGAAAGAGGGGCGTGGTTAGGAGGAGGTGGGTCCTTCGCTAAGGGGCGTTCCTTCGACCTTCGGGATTCTGAGGGGCGTGATTAAGAGATGGGCGAGTCCTGCGCTAAGGGGCGTTCCTTCGACCTTCGGGATTCTGAGGGGCGTGATTAAGAGATGGGCGAGTCCTGCGCTAAGGGGCGTTCCTTCGACCTTCGGGATTCTGAGGGGCGTGATTAAGAGATGGGTGGGTCCTGCGCTAAGGGGCGTTCCCTCGACTTTTGGGATTCTGAGGGGCGTGGTTAAGGGGGTATGCATCTTTGCCTAGGGGGCGTTCCTTCGACCACCTAGGACTCTGAGATTCGGCTTCGTTCAAGGGAGCGCCGCAATGTATGCTAATTATGAGGGAAGATATTTAAAAACTTCGGAGACAATAATGACCTCGTATTTTCAAAAGGATATACAAAGGGAAATGTGTACACGGAGAGAGAAAAGATGCAGAGGAGAGAAAGACAGAAAGAAAGAAAAATAAAAAGGAACCCGCACAAAAAGAAAGGAGGGAAAGAAGTAAAAAATATATATATACATTTATACGTGGAGAAAGTCATCAAGAAAGGAAACCGGAAGGAGGAACCGCGGAGAAAGGGAGAAAAGCGGGAGAGAGAAACGCGGATAAACCAGGGACACAAGAGGGCCTAACGAAGATGCGCAGGGGCGTGGAGGAGAGGGAAGAAGAGGCAGGGCGGCGCAGGAGGAGAGCACGCGAAGGACAGTCCAGCGCCGTCCTCACAATGGTCTTATTGTCTCCCTGCAAGAAGTTTATTTTTGTGATGTTCTTTTCTTCCCTCTTTAGCAACCGGAAGGAAAGGTTCAATAACTTTAATTGCTTCTACGCTCTCAGGTACGCTACTGCAGATAAATCTTAGCATCATAGCATTTCAACGGACATGATATGTCAGGAACTCAATCCATCTTTCCAGTAAAAAAGTCAGTTTTGCATAAGTATCCATTTCTCTGAAATAAAAAGGCATACCATTAAAACAGACAAAATACGCACACGTGTACACATCCCTCCAAGCCCAGTTCCAAGACCGCGCACCTGGAGACTTTCACACCCATGTCCAACTGACCTTGCGGGGCAACAAAGCGACAAGCCTCATCCAATGTCCTCTACAAAGAGGTCAACAAGGTCGCGAATCCCCCGCTATACTTACGAGTAATGAACTCTATAAACGAGAAGACGTTGTCGGGCGAGTTGTCGGCGGCCGCCTCGCTGTCCCCGCCGCCAGGGTCTCCCTCGGCGGTGCTGTTCACGCCGCTAGTGTCCGCTGTGGCTGGAGCTGCGGCGGGAGCAGGGGGGGGGAAACGGAGGAGGGCGTCCTACAGTAGCCGTTCAGATGGGCGGTTGCGGGCGTGCAGGACCTCAAGCGGCCACACGCCAGGCATTTTATATCATGGCTATATCCGCATGGTAGTATATACGACTTTTTATTCACACGGAAATGTATAGTTTGTCCGCTATGAGGGGCGTTGGTACACTTTCACGCGAGCGGGAAAGGCTGTGTCCTTTGGAATCAGGACGCCAACTCTGGCGACAACGAGCGCAGTCGATGTCTCCTTCTGCTGCGTGTTCCGGAGATCCTGACCGCAGGGCATGCGAGGAAAGGCCAAATATGGGAATTGCTGCAATCGCAATCTCGAACATTTCACACATCGTCAGCGCGTCAACAATGAACCAAAAAGGACTGGTATGTAAGTATAAATACACGTGGTCATATACTATATATATACATATATATACATATAGATAGATAGATAAATAGATAAATAGATATCCATTTTGGGTTTACAGTAAGATGACGAGTCTAGCGTGGCTCTAAACGTCACAGTTTATTGTTTCCTTTTTTACTATGTATGTGCTTCCTTTTAGCCTATTACATATACATACATACATACATATTATATATACATAAATATACATATATATACACAGACAGACAGACAGATACACACACACACACACACACACACACACACACACACACACACACACACACACACACACACACACACACACACACACACACACACACACACACACACACACACACGCACACGCACACGCACAAGCACAAGCACGCACGCACACACACCCACACACATTGAGCTCCCGACATCTGAAACGCAAAAGGCCAACACGAAGTTTCTTCCGTTCCTTCATAAGCGAAAGGAGGAAAATAAACGCAGACTCGAACGCCAAAGTTCCTGCATCAACATCTCCCTCCGTCAAGGCAAGAGCGCTGACGTGGAGACCCTTTTCATTTTTTTTCTTATTTATTTATTTATTATTTTAAGAATAAACATCTCGACGTCGCGAAGGGAAGACGTCACCCCCCTCCCCCATCCAACCCACCCACCCACCTTCACCCCACCTGCTCGCCTCTACCCACGCCCGCACCCCCGCCAGCAACACTCGCGAAAATTTATTCGCTAGGATTTTTCCCCAGTGAGAATATGCGCGTCGCGTCTCGTCAGCTGAGAGTATTGGGGGGGGGGGGGGTAGAGGGAGGAGAGAAGGGAGAGAGGATAGGGAGGAGGAAGAGGAGGTCGTGATGGCGGTGGTGGAGGGGAGAAGGGAGGCGAAGGGGAAAAGGGAGAGAGGATAGGGAGGATGAGGAGGAGAGAAGGGAGAGATGATAGGGGGGAGGGAGAGAGGATAAGGAGGAGGAGGGAGAGAGGATAAGGAGGAGGAGGAGGAGGGACAGAGGATAGGGAAAAAGAGGAGGAGAAGGGGAGAAAGGAGAAGAGAGAGAAGAGAACGGAGAGGGAAAAGAGAGGAGGGGACCGTGAAGAGTAGAAAGAGAATACAGAGGAGGGGAGAGGGGAGAGGGGAGAAAGGAAGGGCGGGGGACGGCTAGAAGAGGGGGCACTACCCATCGCATCTGTCGCCCCGCCATGTCAGGGAGTAGTCCTGGAATAATCGCTTCGCCGCCGCCTTCCCTCGCGCCGCCGGGCAGCCACGCCGCCCCTCGCCGCCGGGAACGCGCTCGAACATTTCCCGCGAAAAAAGCAAAAGCAAAACAAAAGAAAATACTGATACAAATGAGGTAACGCAGAGACCGTCTCCTGGCGAGCTCTTTTGCTAGCTAGAGAGGGGGGGGAGGGGAGAGGGGAGAGGGGAGAGGGGAGAGGGAGAAGGAGGGAGAGAGGAGGAAGGAGGAGAGAGAGAGAGGGAGGAGAGAGAGGGAGGAAGAGAGGAGGAGGAGAGAGGGAGGAGAGAGAGAGGGAGAGAGGAGAGAGGGAGAGAGGGAGGGAGGGAGGGAGGGAGAGGAGGGAGGGAGAGGAGAGAGAGAGAGAGAGAGCAGAGAGAGAGGAAGAGAGAGAGGAAGAGAGAGGGAGAGAGAGAGGGAGGGAGGGGAGAGAGAGAGAGAGAGAAGGAGAGAGAGAGAGAGAGAGAGAGAGAGAGAGAGAGAGAGAGAGAGAGAGGGAGAGAGAGCGAGGGAAAGAGAGAGAGAGACAGAGAGAGAGAGAGAGAGAGAGAGAGAGAGAGAGAGAAAGAAAGAAAGAAAGAAAGAAAGAAGAGGAAAAGAAAACTCGATACCTATGACACACCCCAACACCCTGCCTTCTCGTCTCCTCACCGATACTCCGAAACGCCGCTAAAAGCTGAGTTGCTAAATAATACAGCTGAAGGAGTTCCAATAACCGGGAACAATAACGGCGTTGGCAACACTGCAATTATGGCTACAGTTCTTCCTCGTGTGAAATTAAATGAATACAGAAGTTACACTACTGCCGCCACGGTTAACCCAGAACTATAAAAAGTAATAACGGGAGGCCATAAAACTGTCGCAATGCTGCAATACCTAAAACAGCGCCGCCGATACCCTGTCTATGACTCCCTAATCATTCAGGAGAAGGAACCGCACACTCCGCCGGGAAGCGGTTCGCGATTCGCTCCTATACATACACACACAGACAGACAACGTACATAAACATACACAGACAGACAACGTACATAAACATACACAGACAGACAACGCACATAAACATATACACAGACAACGCACATGCACATACAGACAGACAAAATACATACACATACACGCACACACACACAAAGTACATACACATACACAGACAAACAACGCACATACACATAAGCAGACAGATAGAGACACATGTGCCCGTGCGCCAGCACACACACATACAGAGAATTGTGTATTTGCACGTACATACACAGAAACAGAAAAGCGTGTACAAACTCAAGCACGCACATACATACATACATACATACACGCACACACATAATCTCGTAACATGAGCATTCAAAAGAACAACAGTATTATTGCCTCCTGTTCTCGCGTTTCCAGCAAGACAGTTAATTATCAATGTCAGTTACTGCGAATGGAAAGTCGCTTCTGGCGTATTTTCGTGAATAAATAAATCCGCCAATACATATTATATAAAAAAAGAAGTAATAATTAATACAAATGCGTAGTTGTGGGTGGTATAATGAGTGAGTAGGGGTGAGCACGATTGAACTTGAGTGAGAATGACTGACTGACTGACTAACTGACTGACTGACTGACTGACTGACGACTGACTGACGACTGACTGACTGACGACTGACTAACTGACGACTGACTGACCGACTAACTGATGACTGACTGACTGACTTGACTAATCAACTGACTGACTTATTGACTGAGAAGTTAACGTGCGCGCGACCTAGCGTGTGCGCGTTTGTCCGTTTACATATCTGTATTCGCGTGTGTACATGCAGACGATAGGATATTTCGGCTGTAACATCCAGCCTCATTCCCGTTGCATGAAATTACTGTTGCAACACCGAAATTCCTCACTGAGTTCTCTCTATTCCCTCTCCTCTTTTCTCCTTTCTTAGTAATAACGAAAATGGTGGTGGTGGAGGTGATAAATATCAAAATAACAATAACACTTTCAAAAATAATAACAACGACGATGACGATGATGACGACTATGATGACGATGACGATGATGACGATGATGATGTTGGTGATTGGATGACGATGAATTTGGATGATTGGATGATTGGTGTTGGTGGTGTTGGTGTTGGTGTTGTTGTTGTTGTTGTTGTTGTTGTTGTTGTTGTTGTTGTTGTTGTTGTTGTTGTTGTTGTTGTTGTTGTTGTTGTTGTTGTTGTTGTTGTTGGTGGTGGTGGTGGTGGTGGTGGTGGTAGCAACACCAATTATAAAAAAATCTTTAAAGACAACGACGCCAAAAGAGAAACTGTAACAATGATGGCGGTAATAAAAATTATAACAACATCAACATCAATACTAATCCAACGTCAACGCTGACAAAGGAAGAAGATGATCAACAACAGCCCCTCCCCCTAAAAAAATAAAGAGGAAAAAGAGAGAGAAAAGAATAAAGAGGAAGTGAGTAACAACCGACCACAACCTTACTCTAATTGTTTCCTCTCCTCCCGATTCCGCGCGCGAAACGACCCAAGTTTCTCTCGTATTCTGGACAAAATACGGCGAGGTATGGCACTCAATCCTTTACTCCCCCCCCCCCCAGTATATTCTTCTCTACTATCCCCCCTCACCCCTCTCCCCTCCCCTCCTCCTCTTCATCTTCTTTGTCCCTTGTCTTGTCTATCTTTTCATTCTTCGATTTGTTACCCCCCCCCCTCACACTCGTTCCATCTCTGACATCCCTCTCCTACCCCTCTCTTCCTCTTCCTCCATCCCTCTCCCACCCCCTACCTCTCTCCTTCCAACCCTCTCTCCCTCCACCCCTCCATCCCTTCCCCTACATATTCCTCACCCATTCACCCTTCCCCCTCCCGTCCCTTCTCCTCCTCCCCCCTTCCCCCCGTCCCCCCTCCTCCTCCCCAACCCGCCCGGAGATTTACCTGAAGGTGCCACAGGTGCGCGTCCTGCCGTCTTATGAATCCAGGGCTGAGGTTTATTAGCAGCTTCGCCTCTGACGACTTTGATGGAACGCGGAGAATGGGGGGGGGCGACGGATGGGGAGGAGGGGGAAGAATAAAGAGGGAGAAGAATAGGGAGAAGGCGACAAATGGGGAAAACGGGGGAGGATAAGGTAGGGGAAGGATGGGGACGAAGTGGTGAATGAGGAGAAGGGGGGGAGGAATAAAGAGGGAGAATAATAGGAAGGGCGGCGAAGAATGGGGGAAAGGGGGATGAAATAAAATGGGGAAAGAATAGGGAGGCGGCGAATGGCAAGAAGGAGGGGAGAATATAGAGGGAGAAGAATAGGAAGGAGGCGACGAATGATGAGGAGGGGAAGGAATGGGGAGGAGGCCAGGATGGGGAAAGAATGCAGAGATAAAAAAGAAAAGAAAAAAAAACTTATGAGGGAGAAGGAAACACAGAAGGGAGGTAGAATCGGAATCCTTTTCCGATCCTTTTTTTTTTTTACCTCTAATTCCTTTTTTTTAACCTTTAATTCCCTTGATCAAATGAACACCTAATCAAGCAAATTCATTCAGGTATTTCCATCCCCGCTCAACAACAGCAAGCTTCCTCTTCCCAATGAAAGTAAATTAAAATAATAATACTCTTGTTATTGACAATACTGCTCCAATGCCTGATACTAATACTACTGCCATTGGGATAAGTATAATACTGCTACTGATATTGCCAATATTACTATCACTATCACTGCTACTACTATTACTAGTACAAATAATAATATTGATAATGATGATTGATGAATGATGATGATGACTGATGATGATAATGGTGGTGATGGTGATGATAATGATGATAATGATAAGAATAATGGTGATGATGATATTGATGATGATGATGAAGATGATAATGATGATGAAGAAGATGACGATGACGATGATAACACCACCAGCAACAAGCACCACGCTCAGCCCGCAAGCAAACCGGCGCCCGTTCTCGCACCCCCCCACCCCCCCTCCACCGGCCGGAGCGCATCAGCACTACCATTAATTACACCGCAAGTGAGAATCGCAAAGTTATGGTAACTTCATCTTCTAATCCAAACTTCAGGCCGCCCCTAATAACGTAACCGAATAAAATATCTCGGGAGAAATTTTACTTCTCCCGGGATAAGATAATATCGCCTGAGACAATATCTGCGCAAAAGTTTTCGATATATAAAGGATCATATTGCACAGGAAGGGGAGGGGGGAGGGGAAGGGGGGGGAGAGAAAAAAGGGATCTTTCTTTGTCGCATCTCTCAGGTTTGGGATTTCCATGACGCACGTACATGCATACACATATAAATACATGCACACATGTGTACATACAAAGTGTATACACACATGTACACTAATGCACACACACACACACGTACATGTGTACACACACAAACACATTCACACACACACACACACACACACACACACACACACACACACACACACACACACACACACACACACACACACTCCTCACACACACACACACACACACTCCTCACACACACACGCACACACTCCTTTCACACACACACAAACTCCTTTCACACACCTCACACACACACACACCTCTCACACACACACACACACACACAGGTACACACAGGTACACATATATACACACAGGTACACACACACACACACACACACAGGTACACACACAAATCACACACACGCAGGCACGCGATGCCAGGCAGTTGATCAGCCGCCATCCCTCCCAGGGAATGCACGGCATCAGCAGGTCGGGAAGCCTGCTGAGCGGGTCCGGGCGGAGTTCATAACCGGCGCGGGGACTTTCTGCTAACATACGAGGCCGCCCGTGGATCACCCGGCTGTCACGACGCCCGCCTGCTTGCCTGCTTGCCCTCCCCGCCCCCCCAGGACCCGGTGCCTTTGTCTGCCGTCGCCCGCACCCCTGCTAAATCCTCCCTCATCCTCCTTCATCCTTGCTTCATCCAACTGCACCCTTCCCGCCCTCTTCTGCGTCTTGGATTCAACCCTCATTGGAGTGACGTGCCCGCTCTTCGCTACCTCATTCCTACCACATTCTTTCCTCCTCCTCCCCTTTCTACTCTCCTTCCTTCTTTTCATTTTCTTTCCTTCCCTTTTCACTCTGCCTTTCCTCTCTGGTCCCCTTCTTCTCAGTCTTTTCCTTAACCTCTCATTCCTCCCTTACCCCTCCCTACTTCCTTCTCTTCTAGCTCTTCCAATTCTCCTATCTTCCTTCCATCCTTCGATTCTTATTACACCTTCTACCCCTCCTCCTTCCTTCACCTCTCCTTTTCATTTACATTTCTTCTCTTCTCTTTCCTCCTTCCCTCCTCCCTTTACCTTTCTACTCTTTCTCTTCCTCTCTTCCATCACCCATCCCCTCCTTCCCCCCTTCCACTTCCTTTCCCATTTCCGCCATTTTTCTCTCCCTTCCCTTCCCCTCTTCCTTTACCTTTCCTCTCTTCCCTTCCCCTCATTTCTCCTCTTTCCCTTCCTCTCTCGTCTCTCCCCTTCCTCTTCCCCCTCGTCTCCCCCCATTCCCTTCCCCTCACGTCTCCCCTTCCCCTCTCTCACCTTCTCCCCTCCCCCTCCCCCTCCCCTCCCCCCGCCCCCGCCCTATCAGCCCGCCCCTATATCAAACAAGATATTCACTCGGGCTTCATAACCCGCCGATAGGACGCCGCCGGTTCCTCGCCGGATATTGGCGTGTCCTTTATCTTCCAGGTGTAATATCATCCTCTTAAGATTGTCTTCCACTTTTTCACGTCTTTGAAGCCCCCAAAGTTGGCCGAGCTTCATCATCGTCTGACCTTTAAGTCTCGGGGCCCCCTTCTCTGCAATTACGGAAAACATATTTCTTTTTTCGGTACTTTTTTTATTTTTCTTATTCCCAATTGTTTTTTTGTGATTTATTTCCTTTTTTTATTATAGTCGGTTATAAAATTATTCGCTTCTTATTTCTTTTTACTTTTTGTTTTCCTATTCCCCCCTTCTCCCTCCCTCCCTCCCTCCCTCCCTCCCTCCCTCCCTCCCTCCCCTCCCTCCCTCCCTCTCTCTCTCTCTCTCTCTCTCTCTCTCTCTCTCTCTCTCTCTCTCTCTCTCTCTCTCTCTCTCTCTCTTCCACATCATCCACTTCTACATCCGAAGCTCCCCATTAAATTATCATTCTTTTGCCATTTCAATATTCTCCGTCTCAGAAGGTTACGAAAATAGCGCTCTCCATATTTTATACATTTAGTTAAAAATAAAATTAGGCCTGAGAAGAGAAGCGCCTGAACGCTACTCTTACTCGCTTTCTTATCTTCCTTCCAATAAAAAGAAAAAGAAATAAATAAATAAAGAGAGGATGAATAAAGAATGATAAAAAAAAACACTGACACAGACAGACAGACACACGCATACACACACCCAGACACACACCCAGACACACACGCACACACACACACCCAGACACACACGCACACACACACACCCAGACACACACGCACGCACACACACGCGCGCGCGCGCACACACACACACACACACACACACACACACACACACACACACACACACACACACACACACACACACACACACACACACACACACACACACACACACACACACACACACACACACACACACACACACACACACACACACACACACACACAGGGGCCATTCCTCAGCCTCCCCTTCCTTCTCCCACTTGCCGCGTGTCCAATACTTGTCAGAACACTTCCCCTTCGTTCCTCATCGATGAACCCGCTGCTTTACGGTGGTTTTTTCTTACCCCTCTTTCTCTACTTTCTTTCTTTCTTCTTTCTTTCCCCTCTTTCTTCCTTCTTTCTCTCTATTTTCTTCTTTCTTTCTTTCTTTCTTTACTCTCCTTTTTCTTCTTTCTGTTCCCTCTTTCTTCGTCCCTTCATTCCTGCTTTTTTCTTTCCTTCCCCTCTTCCTTCCTCCCTTTTTCTCCTCTTCCATTCTCCATTATTTCTTTCTTTCCCCTCTTCTTTCTTTCATTCATTCATTCATTTCATTTCTTTCTTTCTTCTTTCTTCCTTCCATCTTTCTTTCCTTTCTTACTTTCTTCTTTCCCTTATTCTCCTCTCTTGCCTCCTCCGCTTCGTCGGCTGGCCCTCTGGTGGCAAGACTTTGCATCGTCGCTCCGGCCAAACGTTAAGATTCGTCGTTTGAAGAACAGCTTCGTTTTTCACATCCTCATCCTCATTATCATTATCATCCTCATTATATTCATAATAATGATAATAATAATAATAACAACAACAATGATGATGATAATAATAATAATCATCATAATAATAATTATAATAACAATAACAATAATAATAACGACAAAAATGATAATGACAATAGTGATAATAACGATAATAATAATTAACAATAATCTTGATGATAATGATCATAATAACGATAACAACAACAGCAATAATAATAATAATAACAACAACAATAAGAATATCGATGATCAGTATGACAAATAATAATGAAAAAGAGAAAAGTTTGCATGCTTCGTAAGGACATAACGAACAACAATCAAATCGAAATGCTGATTGCTGGCTGAGTTATTGCAAAATCAGCCGATAAGTTAACACTGCATAATCTTATTTTGAAAAAAGAGGGAAAAACACGCGTGAGAGAGAGAGAGAGAGAGAGAGAGAGAGAGAGAGAGAGAGAGAGAGAGAGAGAGAGAGAGAGAGAGAGAGAGAAAGAAAGAAAGAAAGAAAGAAAGAAAGAAAGAAAGAAAGAAAGAAAGAAAGAAAGAAAGAAAGAAAGAAGAAGAAAGAAAGCGCGCGTCTTAATGTAGATTTTTGTCATAAACAAGACCCACACGAGGCTGAAACCAACTCAAACCAGGCAGCCCCCCCCCCCCCACGTGCCATCCAGCCGCGACGAACACGAGCTGCTACACGAACGTAAACATTGCCCTAGCAAGAAAAGGGGGAAATAAATAACAATGATAACGGCCACAAAAGAAAAAAACGAATCAAAGTTGACCTAAATATAAGAGGAAACAAAAGGAACGAAAAGTTTGCAAAACTTTTTGGTTAGTAAAAAAGTTTAGGGTCGTAGGGACGGCGTCGCTGCCCCCCCGTCTACCCCTACCCTCTCGACCTCCCTTCCACCCCCTCGTCCTCCTTGTTCTCTCCCCTTTCCCTCCTCCTATTTCCCCTCGGGCCCAGCGCGTCGGTGTGAGGCAAACAAGGAGAGGGGAAAGGAGAAGGGATGAGGGGAGAAGAGAGAGGAATGATAAAGGAGACGAGTAAAAGCAGGCTTAAGAAAAGGAGTGAGTGTGCCCTCGAATACACACACACACACACATATATATATGTCTATATATATATATATATATATATCTATCTATATATATATATATATATGTCTATATATATATATATATATATATATATATATATATATATATATGTCTATATATATATATCTATATATATATATATGTCTATATATATATATATCTCTATATATATATATATATATATATATATATATATATATATATATATGTCTATATATATATATATATATATATATATATATATATATGTCTATATATATATATATATATATATATATATATATATATACATACATATATATACATAAATATATAAATATAAAATATAAATATACATACACATACATATACATACATACATACACACACACACACACACACACACACACACACACACACACACATATATATATATATATATATATATATATATATATATATATATATATACATATACATATTACATATACATATACATATATTATGTATTACATGTGTGTATGTGTATGTTTATGTTTATGTTTATGTGTATGTGTATGTGTATGTGTGTGTGTGTGGGGGGGGGGGGCGTGTATATACATCAGATAAAATGAAGATACAAAAGAGAAAATCAAAAATAAGAGAACCACCGGCAAGTGCTCTCAGAAAACAAGATGGAAGCCGGGAAGATGAGAGACGACACGAGGGCGAAAGGAGCAGAGGAAGGGAGAAGGCAAAAAGAAGGCGACCGAAGATATTAAGAAAATCCATGACCGAGAGCCACCGATAACTCAGGAGGGTAAGACGATAGCTGGAGGAGGAAGATCTAGAAGAGGAGGAAATAATAACCAAGAAGAGAGGGAAACATAAGGGGAAAATGGGAAGAAGAGAATGAGGGGAAAAGTAAGCAGAGAATGAATAAGCCAAAGGAAGGGAAGAGGAAAGAAACAGGGAGATGAGGAAAGCTGTGAGAGGGGAAAAAAGGACAATGGATAAAAAGAAGGGATAAAAATAAGGCGAAAGTTCAAGGGGAAGAAAATCGACCAGGCGGACAGAGGAGCAAAGAAGGGGAAATTAAAACGAAGAGCGGAGGAAGGAGAGGGGAGGAGGAGAGGGAGAGAGAGGTAAGGAGGAGGGGGAGAGGTAAGGGGGGAGGGGGAGGGGGAGAGGGGAGAGGAAGAGGGAGAGAGAGAGGGAGGAAAGAGAGGGGAGGAGCTTAGCAACAGAGCTGAACCATGCAAAGTTTCAATCAAAAGACTTAAAACCACATTTTCTCGTACATGGAAGTGACAAAAAATAAGATAACGAAAATCAGGGGTTCATTTAGGGAGGGATATAAAAAGGGAAACAAAAAGAAGCCCGAAAAAAGGAGAGGAAGAAGGGAAAGACGACAAAGTACTAGATAGGGAGAAATTAAAAGAGATAGGGCAAGAGGCGGGGAACAAGAAGGGGAAGAGGACGAGAACAAGGAAGAGGAAGAAGAGGAAGAAGAAGAAAGAAGAAGTAAAACAAAAAGAGAAGGGAAGAAGAAAAAGAGAAGAGAAGTAAAAAGATGAAACACAAGCAGCAGCAACAACAAAAGAAAGAGAAGAGGGGAAGAAGAGAAATGGGAAGAAGGAGAACAGAGCAACATTTCAAGAGGAGGGCAGCACAGCAGCGCCGCGTGTTCCCTTTAACCATTAACCAGTAGGGTCTTTCCGGCCACCCGAGCGCTGCCCTTAAACACCACTTTACAACGGCGAAAGACCACCACTTTTCTTCCAGGGGGACCGGTCTTTAAAACGGCTCAAAAAACAAAAAACAAAAAAACTAAAAAGCTAAAAAAAAAGAAAAGAGAAAAAAATTCCGCATGAAAATATTAAGAGCGAGGGACTTCAAACTGGCGTAGGAACAACAGCTGTTTTAGAAGTCAGTGTTCTAATTCGTCTTTCGGGGTTTATTCGTTCCTTGGGGAGAGACATCGGCACTGCATTCCGTCCTTCCTTCTTTCATTCCTTCGTTCTATCCATTCAGCCTTCCTTCATTCATTACAACCTTCATTTCATCCATTCAGCCTTCCCTCTTTCCTTCTTTTCCTTCCTTCCTTCCAATTCTAGATATTCTCATCCTTAACCCTTCACACCCAATGCTTGTCACGCACCAACGACACACTCTTCCTTTCCCATCTCCTAAACCTCCATCGTCTTCCCCATCCTTCGATCCTCGACTCCCCTCCTCCCCTTCCTCCTTCCCCTCCCCCTCCTCCCCTACCTCCCCCTCCTCTCCATCCCTCCCTTCCTCCCCCTCCCCCTCCTCCTCCCTCCTCCTCCTCCCTCCTCCTCCCTCCTCCTCCTCCTCACTCCTCCTCCTCCTCCCCCCTACCTCCTTCCAATACCCCAATCAAAGCCTAATCCATCTGAGAGAAGCGGCGCCATCCCCAGCGTCTAATCTCTCTCTCGCGTCGAAGTCCTTGTCCAGCATTTAATACGCCCCCGACGTCCTTTTTTCGGCTCTTAATCCGCCCCTGGGGGGATGCGGCCGCTCGTCAATCCCACCTGCGAGGGCGCCAGGATGTGGGACCTCTCCCCCTCCCCTTCTCTCTCTCTTTCTCCCTCCCTCTCTCTTTCTCTCTCTCTCTTCAAAGACTCTCTCTCTCTCTCTCTCTCTCTCTCTCTCTCTCTCTCTCTCTCTCTCTCTCTCTCTCTCTCTCTCTCTCTCTCTCTCTCTCTCTCTCCTCTCTCTCTCTCTCACTCTCTCTTCCAAAGACACACACTCTCTCTCTCTCTCCCTCCCCCTCTCTTTCCCCCCCCGAGCAATGTTTCCGAGGTTCTGCTTCCTTGTTTATCTTCGAGGCTTTTCGAGGCCTTTGTTTTTTGTTGTTGTTGCTGTTGTTTTTTCTTCGTCCTCTTCCTCCTTGCTGGGTTCGGGGAGCTTTGCTGCATCCATCGAAGTGGGTTTGGCATGCTTTTTCTGCCCCCCCCCCCCTTTCTCTCTCTCTCTCTCTCTCTCTCTCTCTCTCTCTCTCTCTCTCTCTCTCTCTCTCTCTCTCTCTCTCTTCTCTCTCTCTCTCTCTCTCTCTCTCTTCTTCCCCCTTTCTCTCTATCTCTCTCATTTCTCCCTCTCCCTCTCTCTCATATTTCAGTGTCTTCTTTTTCCTCTTTTCCATTCCTCCTTCATTCTGCATGTCTGTTTCTCTTATCCCATTGCCCTTTACCCTATACCAACGCCAGCTTCCCTTCCTTAATCCACCTTACTTCTTCCCCTGCTTCTCTCATTCTCTCGCCTCCTCCCTCCCCTTCCCCCTCCTCCTCCCCCTCCTCCCCTCCCCCTCCCCTCCCTCTCCTCCCCACCCCTCTCACTATACAAAAATACCACATCCCCATCACCCATCCCCATCCCCCTTTCCCCTTTCCCCTTCCCCTCCCCCTCCTACTCCTCCCCCTTCTCTTGCCTCCTCCCTTCCCTTCCCTTCCCTCCCCCTCCTCCACCAGCATCCGGCGTGTCTTGGCCAAGAAAACCACCTCACTTTGATATTGTTTATTAGATCTGTTCCTGAGTTATGGCCCTCCTGGTCGGGCTGGGTGGGCAGAGAGGTGAGGAGTGGAAGGAGGGGTAAGGTGAGGAGTGGGGTAGGGGGGTTGCGAGGCAAGTGAGGGGCAGGGTGTGGGGGGGTTAGGGGAGTGAGGGAGGGTGTGTGTGAAGGGAGTGAAGGTGTGGGGAGGGGGGTGCCAGGAGTAAAGGTGTGGGGTGGGGGTGCAGGGAGTGAAGGTGTGGGGTGGGGGTGCAGGGAGAGAGGGTCTGAATGGTAGGGGGAGTAAGGGTACAGGAGAGGCAAGGGGAAGGAATGGAGAGGGGGGGGGGGTAAGGGAGTGAGGAGTGAAACATCGAGGTGTGGGGAGGGGCTAGAGGTGGGGAGAGGGAGAGAGGGAGTGCGAGTTGGAAGAAGAAAAAGGAATGAAAAGAGAAAAATGCCCGAGAGATGAGGATGGTTATTACTTAACGTTTCTTTTTTTCCAACGAACTTCGGTTAAAAAAGAGGGAGAAAGATATCGGAGATGAAGAGATAAAGACCGACGAGAGAGATAATAAAAAAAATGTGGCTGACCGCGAGTAATAGACTGGGAGGGAAGAGACACATAAAAAGGAAATGGAATAGGCAGCGGGCGAGGAAAAGGGAGCGAAAGGAGGAAAGAGAAGTGACGAACATGAGCGAAAATGGAGCGTCGGGAATGAGGTGTCTCGGCCCTGTTGACCCAACGTGACGTCGCGAAACAAGACGACGCTGTTCGCTCTTCCCATCACCTCTTTTTTTCCTCAGTCTTTTATCATCCATCTTTTTTCTCTCTCTCTCACGCTCTCGCAATTTTCCCTTTGTTATTGTCTCCCCTTTTTTCAAACCGCGAAACGACATGAAAGAGAGCCGGGGTGATTAGATCGTGTGTATAATGATAATGAGTTGTTTCAGTCCGTCTGTTATGGAGTTTTGTTCACGTGTGGGTTTTATTCCACGCGAAATCCTCATCATCGCCGCCCTTCTGTTCATACTCTCGCTTCTACGTTCATTTCTCATTTTCTCCTTTTTTGACATGCTATTCAAATGATATGTAGAGAAACGCGTTGCTATAATAGTCACAGCGTACACACATGCATAAGCGCGTAGACACACACACACACGCCACGCACACAGACACAGACACACACACGCACGCATACACACTTCTCCCCAAAAGGAAAAAACACCCATTGTACATATCCATCAAATTGAAAGAAAAACAAAAACTAGTATTTTCATACCTCCGAAGCAGCAATGAGCCGGGCCTTACCCCCCCCACCCCACCCCCACGACCATCGCACTGACTACACCAAAAAAAAATCCTCCGACTCGTCTCTCACTCCTTAAAGAACCGACGCAAGGAAGTCCGAAACCCTCCTGGGCGCGGACTCTCGGACTCCCTCGCTGAGTGCTTGGGGACCTCACCCCTCCTCCTCTCCTTCGCCTTCCTCTTTTTCTGTCCCTGTTCCTTCTTCATCTTCCTCTTTTTCTGCCCCTCTTCCATCTCTACCTTCCGTTCATACTCTTCTCCCTTCTCCACTTAATCTTTCCTTTCTTCTTCCTTCTACTCCTCCTCCTCGTTCCTTCTTCCCTCCCTGTACTCCCCCTTCTCTTTCCTTCTCTTCTCT
The DNA here is from genome assembly GCF_042767895.1 of Penaeus vannamei. Lineage (NCBI taxonomy): Eukaryota > Metazoa > Arthropoda > Malacostraca > Decapoda > Penaeidae > Penaeus > Penaeus vannamei. The sequence continues at coordinate 13,095,547 of NC_091569.1, read as the reverse complement.
CGTGTATTCCAACCTTTATTCCCATCGCTCCCTTCCTCACTTTCTCCTCTTTTACCATATCCTATACATACTTCCTCCCTTCCTCTATTCCTGTCTTACAGACTTTTCTATCCATCTTTCTCTCCTTTCTTCATCCTCCTCCCTACCAACTCCCCTTCCTCCCTCGCTCCTGCTTCTCTCCTTCCAACCATTTCCCCTTCCATCCCTCTCTTTTCCGTTTGCTTCCCTCCTTTCCTTCTTCCATTATCTTCCTCCTCCATCCCTTCCATCTTCCCCATTCTCCTTTCCCTTCCCTCCTATCTGCCCTTTCCCTCCTCCATCATCTTCCTCCTCCTTCCCTTCCATCTCCTCTTCCTGCCTTCCTTCTTCCTACGTTATCGGGGTCTTGTATCTCTCGGAGTTGCGTTTCGAGGGCAAGCAATACCAAGAGAACGAGAGGAAAAGAGGAATGGATACAGTAACGCTTGGGAGGAGGAGGAGGAGGAGGAGGAGGAGGAGGAGGAGGAGGAGGAAGAAGAAGAAGAAGAAGAAGAAGAAGAAGAAGAAGAAGAAGAAGAAGAAGAAGAAGAAGAAGAAGAAGAAGAAGAAGAAGAAGAAGAAGAAGAAGAAGAAGAAGAAGAGAAAGAAGAAGAAGAGGGGGGGAGGGGTTGAAGAGGGGGTTGACGAGGAGGAGGACGGGAAGTGGGAGGGGGAAGAGGAGGTGGAAGGGGAGGGAGGAGGAGGAGGAAGGGGAGGAGGCGTGGGAGGGAAAAGATGAGAGACTAAGAAGTAGAAAAAGGAGAAAAAGAAGAAGAATACCTAGAACAAGAAGAAAAAGAATAGTAATTCTCAGAGCCCAG
>NC_091569.1:13067208-13089708 GCF_042767895.1 Penaeus vannamei | reverse complement strand
TCTCCCCCTACCCACGCCCCACCTTCCCCCTTACCCACACACCCACCCTCCCCCTTACCCCACACACCCACCCTCCCCTTACCCACACACACCCACCCTCCCCCTTACCCACACACCCACCCTCCCCCCTTACCCACACACCCACCCTCCCCCTTACCCACACACCCACCCTCCCCCTTACCCACACACCCACCCTCCCCCTTACCCACACACCCACCCTCCCCCTTGCCCACACACCCACCCTCCCCCTTGCCCACACACCCACCCTCCCCCTTGCCCACACACCCACCCTCCCCCTTACCCACACACACACACCCTCCCCCCTCGCAGCACTGCACTTCAACGGAAGCAACACGGCCCTTTCCTGCCTCGCCGAGCGACAAAGACCCCAACGCTTGAAATTTTGCCCAAACGGACCTCGCCACGTAGATTCTCCCTGTCCTAACGACCGCGCAAAAGACGAGGTGGAGGGAGGGGGAGAGGGAGAGGGAGAGAGAGGGGCAGGGAGAGAGAGATGAGGGAGGGGCAGGAAGGGGGCAGGGAGAGGAGGGGGAGAGTCAATGGGCGCCAAATAACCTCCGGAAAAGGATGAGAGTAAGTTCATTATCAACAAGTTCCGGCCAAAGGGAGAAGTAAGCGCATTGCAAACGCTCGGCGCCCTCGCCCTTGATGCGGCCTCCATGCAACACTCTTTGAAGGCTGGGCTGGGCGGGGTGGTGGGGGAGGGGGGCAGGGGTTCAGGGACACTGGGAGAGGGTAGGAGGAGAAGGGTGCAGGTGAATTACGAGGAAGGAAGGAAGGGGAAGGGGAAGGAGGAGGAGCATACGGGAGAATTACGAAGAGGGAAGGAAAGGGAAAGGGAAGAGGGGGAAGAGCATGTTGGAAAATGACCAGGTGGGGGGAAGAGAAGAGAAGAGATGGGCAGGGAATAATAAATGACAAATCAAATCCTCTTCCATGAATACTTTTCCCTTGCTTCAGGTGGAGACGTGGAAACAGGAGAGAAGGAAGAAAGGGTAAGAGGGTAATTACGAAGGGGGAAAAGAGGAGAAAAGATGAGATTGAAGGGAGAGAGGGATGGGAGGAAAGGATACGAGAAAAGACGGAAAGATATTCAAGGGAGAAGAAATGGCCGGAGGAAAGGGAGGAAGGAGGGAAGAGAGACAGAGTGACTGAGTGGGTGGGTGAGCGAGTAAATAAATGAATGATCTAACGAGTGAATGACATTGTACGAGTGTGGTCTGTCCGCATGCACCTTCTTCGCATTCCGCCCAACTCGCCCCCAATTCCACGTCGCCTGCTGGCTTTCCCTCCCTTCCCTCCCCTCTCAGCCTTCCCTCCATTTCCTCCCTCCTTTCCCTCACTCTCCTCCCTGCTTCACTCCAATTCTCTCTCTTCCTCCTTCCGATCCCAACCTTCCCTCTATTCCATCCCTCCATTCCCTCTCTCTCCTCCCTCCTTCCCTCCCTCCCATCCCAGCTTTCCCTCTCAGCCTTCCCTCCATTCCACCCCGGCCTTCCCTCCGCCAGCCCTCCCCTTCCACCCACTCCCTCGACAGGTAATAGCATTAAGGTGTCCTTCTGCGCGACCTTCCGAAGTTTCGCTTTTCAAACCTGTTTCAACGGTACGAACTTCCCCCTCCCCCATCCCCCTCGCCCTCCCCCTCCGTGCCCTGACTTTTTCAGACGGCCGGCCTCGAATCTGACTGCCTTGGAATTAATGTCAGCAAAAGTTTCCGATGTGAGAGGAGGCTCCGGGGGGTGGGGGTGGGGGGTGAAGGAGGTGGGGAAGAGGGGGAAAAAAGAGATGGGAGAGGGGTAAAAGAGGTGGAGGGAGAGGTAAAGGAGATGGGAGAGAGGGGGTAAAAGAGGTGGAGGAAGGGGTAAAGAAGGTGGGGGAGGGGTAAGAGAGGTGGGGGAGGGGTAAGAAAGGTGGGGAGAAGGGTAAAGGAGGTGGGGGAGGGGTAAAGAAGGTGGGGGAGGGGTAAAAGAGGTGGAGGAGAGAGGAGTAAAAAAGGTTGAGGGAGGGGGTAAAGGAAGCTAAGAGTGGGATAAAGAGAGGTAGGGGAGAGGGTAAAGGCGGTGGGGAGGGTAAAGGAGGTGGGAGGAGGGGGTAAGGAGCCGGGGGGAGGAGCTAAGGGCAGTAATGGATAGGTGAGGGAGAGGGAGAGGGGCTAAATGTAGGAGAATGGAAGGACTGGTTAAGGGGTAAAGGATAGGGGAGGGGCTAAAAGCAGTGAAGGAGGAGTGAGGGGAGGGGCCCCTGGAGGAGTGAGGGGAGGGGTCAGTGGAGGGGTAAGGGGAGGGATAAGAGGAAGGGAAGGGGAAGGGGAGGGTGAGGCATAAAAGAGAGAGGACCGGGGAAAAGGCTTATTTCGCGCATCCTGAATATGAGACAAGGCCGAGAAAGGGAAGGTTAAAAAGGGTTTGTCTCCCCGCTTCAAAAAGTTACCATTTTACAATGACAATTTGCTGCAACAATTACGTCTCGCGTATTATTTATTTACGCGTGACGTTAACGTTTCCCGGCGTTTCATAACTTTTAATATAATGCCCTTCTTGTTTATTTTCATCTCCCGGCTCTCTGCTCTCGCCATAATTTATACCAATGCCAGCGCACTCTGCATTTCCGCGCACATTTTAATAAAGTGAGGACGTGGAGGACAGAGTGAGAGGGAGAGAAAGTGAGTGAGTGAGTGAGTGAGTGAGTGAGTGAGTGCGTGAGTGATTGAGTGCGTGCGTGCGTGAGTGAATGTATGAATGATTGAATGAATAAATGAGTGAGTGAGTGAGTTTGTGTGCGCGCGCAAATGAGTGCGTGTGAGCGTGAATCTGTTAGTGTGTGCCCGCACATGCGTGAAAAAGAAAGTGCGAGACATGAATCTTAGAGAAAGATCAAACGGCCATGCATGCGTGCGTGCATGCGTGCGTCCACCTGGCCGCCGCGTCGGCACATGTGAACCTATTAACATTTCTCATTCTGCATTTCCAATTCCGCCGCGTCCCTGCCACTCACCTCGCCTCATTCTCCTCCGTTTTCCTCCCTGGATTAATTCCGACGGAGAGCCGAGCCAAAGCGGCGGCACACACAATAACAGTGTATATCCTACACCCCGGCGCTAATTATCATATCTCTGCAACACAAAGCCTCTATGATACCCGACTCTTCCACAAAGGTGCCCCTCCTCCCATCCCTCCCTCCCTCCGTCCCTCCTCCCCTCCCCATACCCTCCAGACCCAGAGCCTCCTCCCTAGGGCCCCCCAGATGCCCTCTCCCCCCCCCTCTCGCTAGCCCCAAGCCCAAGCACTGGGAACCGAAACGTTTACAGAACTCACGCGGCGGCGGTGGGGGAGGGGGACTTCTGAGGGGGTGGGGAGGGGGCTTTCTGAGGGGGTGGGGAGGGGGCCTTCTGAGGGGGTGGGGAGGGGGACTTCTGAGGGGGTGGGGAGGGGGATGGTTGGGAGGAAGGATGGAAAGCAAGGAGAGAGAGAAAGGGAGGGAGAAGGGGAGAGAGAAAGGGAGAGAGAAAGGAAGAGAGAAAGGGAGAGAGAGAGAGATAGAAAGAGATAGAGAGAGAGAGAGAGAGAGAGAGAGAGAGAGAGAGAGAGAGAGAGAGAGAGGGAGAGGGAGAGAGAGAGAGAGAGAGAGAGAGAAAGAAAAAGAGAAAGAAAGAGAGAGACAGGGGAGGGAGGCACTCTATTGCAACACAAAGAACACAACAGATGAACACAAAGGCCCTTGTTCTTCATCCTTCGTCGTCCTGATGATCTCAAAACACGGAGTCGCTGCCGAGTCTTTGGTCTCTCCTGATCACGGGGTGGGGAGGGGGAGGGGGAGGGGGAGGGGTAGGAGAAATGGAAGGCGGAGACGGGAGGGAAGGGGAGGGAAGGGAGAAGGTTTGCCGCCGGAGATTTTAAGAAAGACAGAAAGAACTGGAGGAGGAGAGATAAAGGAGGAGAGGGATAGGGAGAGGGAGAGAGGGAGGGAGAGAGGGAGGGAGGGAGAGATGGAGGGAGAGAGGGAGGAGAGAGAGGGAGAGAGAGAGGAAGAGAGGAAGAGAAGAAGAGAGGAAGAAGAAGAAGAGAGGAAGAGAGAGAGAGAGAGAGGAGGGAGAGAGAGAGAGAGAGAGAGAGGAGAGAGAGAGAGAGAGAGAGAGAGAGAGAGAGAGAGAGAGAGAGAGAGAGAGAGAAGAGAGAGAGAGAGAGAGAGAGAGAGAGAGAGAGAGAGAGAGAGAGAGAGAGAGAGAAGGAGAGTAGTAGAAAGAGAGAAGAAAGACAGAAGAGAAAAAGAAAGAACGACAAAACAGACAGAGGAGGCGAGAGCGAGCGAGAGCCAACCAGTAATGCGAAAGAGCAAATGGCAAACGCACACAAGCAAAAACAGAAATGAAACCTTGACCTTTGGCGCACGCAAACGCACGCAACCCCCCCCCCCCCGGCCTCTTTCCCTCTCGTTATCCTCGACGAAGCCGCGTAACTTGAAACTTCCTGTTCAATGAGGGACACGAACATGAACAATGTACTCAGTGCAGTAAACAAATAAGGAACGGAGGGAAGCACTGAGAAGTAGAGGAAGAATGGGAGGAGGAAGAGGAAAGGGGTAAAAAAAAGGAAGAATAGAAGGAGGAGAAGGAGGAGGAAGAGGAGGAACAAGCGGAAGAATGGGAGGAGGAACAAGAGGAAGAATGCGAGGGGGAGGAGGAGGAAAGTAAGAAAAAGGAGGAGCAGCAAGAGGGGGAGGAGGAGGAGAAGGAAGAAAATGAGAAAAAGGAGGAGGAAGGAGAGGGGGAACAAGAGGAAAAAATAGACAAAAATAAACCGATTGATAAGAATACGTACTGGAAGCCGAAAACGAGAAGGCAAGCGTAAACCGGAATGAATTCTACAAACCCACAGAGCAACGGGCACTCCGACGCGCTAACCCTAAAGAACCATCCGATCAGGAGTGAAATAAGGGGAGTAACGAGGAACTGGAGAAGGGGGGCAGAGGAGGCTTTGTGTGGGGGGGGGTGTAGTATTCAACTCCACGCAGCCAATCTTCTCCTAATTAACCCAACTCGTCGTTAGTGTAAAGTTTACTGAGAAGTTAACTGAAGTGTCTTCTCATTCCTCCCAGGTGTAAGGAATATCGCAAATAGAACAGAGCGTTACCTGCGTCGCCGCCTTAACGCGTTCGCGAGGCCCTCTCCAGCGCCGCCGGCAGGAGCCGCATCCTGTTCACGGATAACCTTCACGGAACTGAATTTCAACTGCCGTTAACGGGCTAACAAGCGTAGGATATTCACTTACCGGAGCGTAGGCCTACATCATCAACTCTAACGAGGCAGAACTTGCATTCGCTGAGTATTAATGCACTTTGAGGTTTCCCGAGGCAGGGCGGTACTGCAAGCAAGCAAGGCTCATGCTATGCCCGCGCCAAACACACACAGGGAAGTAAAAGAATACGCACATACAGACGAGTACACGGGAACCTTCACACGGCCATACACATACACACACACACGCTGTCTCTGTCTATCTGTCTCTCTCTCTCTCTCGCTCTGTCTCCCTCCCTCGGCCTGCCCCCCCCCCCCCCCTCTCTCTCTCCTCTCTCTCTCTCTCTCTCTCTCTCTCTCTCTCTCTCTCTCTCTCTCTCTCTCTCTCTCTCTCTCTCTCTCTCTCTCTCTCTCTCTCTCACACACACACACACACACACACACACACACACACACACACACACACACACACACACACACACACACACACACACACACACACACACACACACACACACACACACACACAGGAACATATTTACCCACACCCCCACACCCAACTTCGGCCGAGGGACTATTTGCTTCACCAACTGAGAAGATTTACCCCGTCAGGAGAGGTATAATCATCGGGGCATAATTTCGGTCTTAAGCTGCATGATTAAGCACTGTAAACACGGGGCCCTGTTAGGTGACGGAGCGGCCCACGGGGGAGGGGAACAGGGGGACAGGGGGAAGGGGGAAGAGGGGGAAGGGGAGAGAAGAGGGCAGTGTTGGATAAAGATGGAGAGAGGAAGAAGTCGAAAAAGGAGACGCCGGAATAGAAGCGGAAGACAGGGAATGGGGGAGGAAGGGATAATCTACGAGACGAGAAAATTGGCGAAAAGTATAGGCGAGAAAATGGATGAAAGGAGGAAGGGGGAGCCGAGGAGCCAACGTTCCGTGTTATTCGACAATTAATTTGGTCGCGATAACGGGGAGGTGGGGCGCTAAAATCACCAGTTATGATTATGACAGAGGAAAAAATGAAAAACGGGAAGACACACAAAGAGAAAAGAGAAAGAGGAGAGGAAGAGAAAAAGAAGAGACTCACAAAAAGAAGAGAGAAAGAGGAGGGGAAGAAGTCTCACAAAAGGAAAAGAGAAAAGAGAAAGGAGAAAGAAGACTCACAACAAGAAAAAGAGAAAAGAGGAGAGAAAGGAGAAGAGGAAGAAGAGGCTCGAACGAGATACACGAGCAAAGGGAAGCATCAACGCCCCCGGGCAGGCGGTTTCAACCCTTCCCCCCCGTCCCTCCTTCTTCCCCTCTCTCCTTCCTCCCACGTCCCTCCCTCTTCCCCTCTCTCCTTCCTCCCACGTCGCTCCCTCTCCCCCTCTCTCCCTCCTCCCCATCTCCCCTACCGCCTGCCCCCCTCTCTCCCTCCTCCCCATCTCCCCTACCGCCTCTCCCCCTCCTCCCCCTTCTCCCCCACCGCCTCTCCTCCCCGCGAGATCAATCGACGGAGGCTCACCTGCATCCATTAAGGGCAGCAGGTAGGAGCTTTGGAGAGGGTCCCCCGTGAACATCTCGAGCCCCGTAATCCCACTAATGCACCTCAGACCTACTCAAACACAAATTAAGCGTGAGGTTCTACAAGATGTTTACCCTCCCCCCCTCCCTCCTTTCCCCTTCCCCACCCACCCTTTCCCCTAGGCCCATCGCCTTTTCCCCCCTTCTTTTCCCTATCGCCCTTCCCCTCTTCCCCACCCCCTTTCTCTTCGGTCATCGCACATTGCCCTCCCCTCTTTACCCAAATCCCTTTCCCCTCCCCTCTCCTTCTTCCGTCTTCCCACCTCCCACCTCACCCTTTTGCCACACTTCCATTCCCCCTTCCCCTTTACTCCTCCCACTTCCCCTATGCCCCTACCCCTTCCCCGTTGACCCTCCCCCTTCCTCCTTACTCCCTCCCCAAAGCCACCCTTTCCCGCTCAGCCCACATCCTCTTCTCTATTATTGCTTAATTTCCCTATACACACACACACCCTTTATCTTCTGCTATGCCATCCACCTTTTTTTCGTTAGTATTCTTTCCTTCCCTCGCTTTTGCTCTCTCTCTTCGCATCTTCTCTTTGTCTTGTCTTATCTTATCCAAGAAAATTATAACAGGGCGAGACTACACGACAAAAAAAACGAGGAAAATAAATTGTGCATATTGGATAGAAAAAATAAAGGAAAAGGGAAGAAATGTTAAGGCAATATGAAAATGGGAGGATGAGAAGGAAAGAGAGAGAGAGAGAGGGAGGAGGAGAATAACGTTTAAGGGGAAAAGTAAAAGGAAGAGGAGTAGTGGGATAAAAAGGATGAAGAACAAGAGGAGGAAGAAGAGGAAGAATAAAAGAAAGAGAATGAAGAAAAGAAGAAAAGTAAGAGGAGGAAGAACGAAATGAAAAAGAAGAAATTAAGAAAATATAAGGAGGAAGAAAAGAAAAAGAAGAAATAAAGAAAAATAAGAGGATGAAGACAAGTAAGATGAGGGGGAATAGCAACACCAGCAGTAGCCGTAGAGGCGAAGGGATGAGTCAGGAGGGGAGGGAGGGGTGAGGAACGAGTCTCCGGGGTGTAAGTAATTGAGGGGAGACGGCGAGGCTCCTGCTGCGGGGATGAAGGTGTCGGCGGCAGCGTTGGGTCGCGGGACGAAGCGCGGGCCCGAAGAGCACCGAGCGCGACGCGATTCGGAATAAACAGAGGACAGAAGTCAGCGCCGGAAGCAAAGGTGAAAGGCACGCGGGAGGGAAACCCCTTGGCGGAGAGCGCCCGCACTGCGCAGGAGAGCCCAGGAAAAAGGCGAGTCCAGCACGGGGAACGAAGCACAATTACATAAATATCTGGGCGAAGCAGGAGGAAGCAGACGCCTGCTTACAAACCCCAGAAACAGAAGGCAAATCCCGAGGCAAATCCTCAGCACAGTACAACCAGCACGTAAAACTCAACCCGGGTAAAAGTGTGTCAGGTACACAGACAAACACAGCGGCGCGCGCGCTCGCCCTGCCACTGCTGATAAAGGCAGACAGCGTGAAACCTCGGGAGAAATTCCGCCATTCCTGGCTTTAAGAGTCGCCCGCGAGCAAACCCAGAAGTGTGTACACAAACGGCCTCCGCAGCCAGGCTCCCCGGCTCGCGTTTCCTTCCTCTACGTATCCATAACACCGTTGACATTTTCATTGTTGCTACACGGTGCCAGTAAAGAGTGTAACAGATAGAACCCCAGTGCCACTTCGTTCTCAATACTAAAACCCGCTTCCCCGAAGGCCTGACCTCGGAACCTCGCGTCAGGAATACCTCAGCGTCCCCGCCAACCTTCGCCCGCGGACAAATGCCTGCACTCCGTTAAATACCATCAAGGTAAAATAAGAACCTGCTTTTATCCTTCTTCCCCAGACTTAACCCCCCCCCTTTAATCCCTTCCCTTACTAAGCTCATTTGGGGTTCAGTAGACACGACGTTCCCGCCGCGCCACGACCCGGCTGCTCGAGCCTCGGACGCCTTTTCATTTTCGGTTTTGAATTTTTGCTCTTTTACTTTTTATCTTTTTACGGGTGGTAGAAATCGTCGTCTTGGATTATATTATGATCGTTCATTCTATTTTGAATATCTTTCTTCTGTCTGTCTCTTTCACTCACTCACTCACTCACTCACTTTCACTTTCTCTCTCTCTCTATCTCTCTCTCTCTCTCTCTCTCTCTCTCTCTCTCTCTCTCTCTCTCACACACACACACACACACACACACACACACACACACACACACACACACACACACACACACACACACACACACACACACACACACACACACACACACACACACACAGCCTATTCATCATCATCTCCCTTTATCACTATCTCCATTACTTTTCTTACCTCTCATTCACTCATTCACGTTTTAACACTTATCCATTAATTCCCACACTAACTCTCGCACTCACGAAAACGGAATTAAGGTAAACTCGACAAAGCGCGTTCAAAAAAGAGAAATACAGCGGAGAATGAAAACGAAAATAATTAAAAGGTCAGAGAGAGAGAGAGAGAGAGGAGGAGGAGAGAGAGAGAGAGAGAGAGAGAGAGAGAGAGAGAGAGAGAGAGAGAGAGAGAGAGAGAGAGAGAGAGAGAGAGATAAAGAAAGAGAAAGTAAGAAGAATAAACATAAAAGGCGGAGGAGGGCGAGCACCTTCACCGGAGGCGAGGGTCTGACCCCAAGATCGCACTAGCGACTCCTCGAAGCGTGGCGTCTTCAAAGGCCCCGCGACACATGAAGGGGTTTCCTCTGCTCGCGTTTGCTTTCTTGACTTCCCTTTCACACCCTCCCTTCCCCTTCCCTCCCCTCCCCTCCGGTCTTCCCTCCCACTCCACTCCCCTCAACTCCCTCCTCCTCTTCCTTCCATCCCTCCACTCCCCCCCCCCTTCGTCCCACCCACTCCACTCCCCTCACCCCCCCTTTCGTCCCTCCCACTCCCCTCCCCTCACTCCTTCCTCCTCCTCCTTCCATCCCTCCCTCCCGCCTTCAGCAATGCTCCTCCTTGTCTCCTTGTTCCCTGTTCATGAAGTGCTCAACAGGTGTTTTCAAAGGGGATGTTCATTACGGGGAGAGACGGCGTTTGTGTCTCAAGTATTGGTGTATCGTTGCTCTCTCGTTAGGGAAGGCACGGAGGGACACTGACACTGGCATAGACAGTCATAGTCATACAGCTAAACATAGAAACAGACGTACACACATAGACACACACTCACATGCACATGTACACACGCACGCACGCACGCACGCACACGCACACGCACGCACGCACGCACGCACACGCACGCACGCACGCACGCACACACACGCACACACACACACACACCCACACACAAACACACACACACACACACACACACACACACACACACACACACACACACACACACACGCACACATACACACGCACACGCACACGCACACGCACACACACTCATTCAATCACTCACGCACTGTCCCTGCCACACGCTTTCCAACATACACACACTCATTCAATCTCTCATGCACTGTCCCTGCCACACGCTTTCCAACACACACACACTCACATTCCCCCTCCCACGCACACCCAGACGCCGCCAAGCACGCAAACAAAGTAAAAACTTCCCCTCTCGGCGGTCCCTCTCTCCTCGAGCCAGCCTTCAAGCACGGAGTAAAAGATAAGAGAAGCGGCAAGCAGGAAACCTCAAGACGCCCTCGGTGGGAGACATATTAAAATAATACGCTGCGGTGATCTAAGGATGTCAAAACTTTTCTTAAATGTCTTTCGGACGCATAAAAGGAGGGCGAGGGATGTGTAATGGGATGCGTGGATGTGTCTAAGTATCCCTATGTGTGAGAGCGAGGGTGCGAAGGGAAGAGATGGATAAAGGAGAGAGGAGAGGAAAAGAATTAGAGCGACAAACAGGGAGTGAGGAAAGAGGAGGAGAGGAAAAGAATTAGAGCGACAAACAGGGAGTGAGGAAAGAGGAGGAGAAGAAAAGGAGAGCGACAAAAAGGGAGTGAGGGAAGAGGCGGAGAGGAAACGAAGGAGACAAACCGGACGTGATGAAAGAGGAGAAGTAAAGGAGAGACAAACAGGGAAGAGGGAAGATGGTAGTCAGGAGAGAGCGAGTGAGTGACAGAGGGACGGGGGAAGAGAAGAGCAAGAGAGAAGCAGAAGCGGCACACTACCTTTAAAACACAGACAAGACTTAAATGTAAAGAGAAAATCCCAGCAACACACTACATTTCACAACTAACTGCTCGCGGTCAAAAAATAAACGTACAAACTATGAAGGTAAACAAACAGTATATATATATTTTTTCTCTCTCTGCATCCGATGTAACAACTGAGGCTGACGAGGTCTGTATATTCTCGCTGCTTTTTCTCTCTCCTTTTTCTGTGCCTTTCGCTGGTTCGCTGTTCGTCGTAGTCGCACGGCCTCCCACCCACTCTCACTCACTCATTCAGACTTTCTCTCTCTCATCACCTCTCTCTCCCTTTCCCCTATCTCCCTATCTCTCTCTTAAACCCATCCCCGCCTCTCTCTCTCTCTTAAACCCATCCCCCTCTCTCTCCTTTCACCCATCCCCTCTCTCTCCCTTTCACCCATCTCCCTCTCTCTCCCTTTCACCCATCTCCCTATCTCTCTCTTAAACCTATCCCCTTCTCTCTCCCTTTCACCCTTCTCCCTCTCTCCCTCTCACCCATCCCCCTCTCTCTCCCTTTCACCCATCACCCTCTCTCTCCCTCTCACCCTTCTCCCTCTCCCCCCGCGACCGAGCAAATATGAACCACACACTCCAAAGTCATAATAACTAATTTGGCGCAAAGAGGCCGCTGCCCCCGAGGCCGCCGTGCCCCCGGAGCACTCTGGGGACGCCGACACCTCTGGGGCGAGATGCTGATAATGACAAACACTAAGAACTTCGGGCGGAGGACGCGATGGCCGAGGGACCGAGGGGCCGAGGGCGGGCGGGCGGTCCTTCCCACGCGGGGCCGACGGGAGATAAGAGCGAGAGAGCACGAAGAACGGAGAAGGGAGAAAAACTAAATAAAAATAAAAAAGGAGAAAAACAGAGGGAAGGGGAAAGAGGCCGCGGAGGATGCGAGGAATAGGTTCAGATGGGCAGAGGGAATGGGATCAAAGCCTTTAAGAAGATAAAGAGGAAATATGAGCAAAAAAGAAGGGAAAATAATCTGAACCTGAACCGCAAGGGAGGGGCGGCCTCGAACAATCTCAGACGACATTACAGGCCTCTTCACGCCCCCAGTTCACCGCGACATGCACGAGCGCCACGGGGCAAAGGCGGCGTCGGCGGCGAACACCGGCCGGCGCTCCTCAGGTGGCCTCGAGCGCCACGGAGCATCCTCGAGGGAGGGAGGACCGAGGGCGCGAACGTGAAGACGCTCCTCTCCCTCGCCTCGTCTCGCGTCGCTGGTTATCCCCGTTCCCGGCTCGCATTTCTATTTTTTCCTGTTTCTTTAGCTCTCTCTTTCTGTCTGTCTTGCTCTTCTCTCTCTTTCTTTTTCTCTTTCATTCTCTCTCGCTCTCTTTCTCGTGCTCTCTCTTGCTCTTTCTCACTTTCTCTTTTCTCTCTCGCTCTCTGACTATCCCAACTCCCAGTTCGCCTCTCTCTCCACATTCTCCCCCATTCGTCCTTCGTCTCTGGTAATCCAAGTCCCCAGTTCACCCCGCTATTATCCTTCCTCCTTTTTCATTCCTTCTTCCTACCGCCTGGACAACCTCGCCGTCTCGCCCTGTCTTCCCTCCCCACGCACTTCCTTCCCTCCTTCGCCCATATCCCGATTGCCCTTAATGCCCCCAGTCCTGCGGAGGCAATAAAAGCCAGGGGAAGGCTAGCGAGGGCGCCAATATCCTGCAGTGGTAGAAAGGGCGAAGGGAGCGGAGGAAGAGGAGGAAAAAGAGGAGAAGGAAGAAAAGAAGGAATGGGAGGAAAATAAGGATGAGGAGGAAAAGGAGGAACAGGAGAAGGGCGAAGAGAAAGGGAGGTACAACAAGGACTCATAGTGGAAGCCTGGAGGAAGTGACGAGGAAAATATATAAAGGAATACACATTTTATCTTCTTTCTTTCTCCTCCTCTCCTTCACGAGCAAACACAAACACACACGTGGAAAGAAAGAAAGAAAGAAAGAGAGAGAGAGAGAGAGAGAGAGAGAGAGAGAGAGAGAGAGAGAGAGAGAGAGAGAGAGAGAGAGAGAGAGAGAGAGAGAGAGAGAGAGAGAGAGAGAGAGAGAAATATGAAGCGTTCAACATCTGGGGGAAGATGGCGTTTTAGTATGAAGAACGGAAGCGACTCTGACTCAACACAGATGAATGAGGAAAGCAGAGATAGAGGAGAGAGGGGAGCGGAGAGGAGAGAGAGGCGAGAGAGAGGGAGAGGAGAGCGGAGAGTAGAGAGAGAGAGGAAAAAGGGAGAAAAAATATGGCAAACAGGGGAAAAAAGGGGAGAGAAGAGAGCGGAGAGGGGGGAGAGGCGAGAAAGAGGGAGAGAGGAGAGAGAGGCAAAAGGAGAAAAAAGAAATAAAGCAGACAGGGGGAAAAAGGGGGAGAGAAGAGAGCGGAGAGGAGAGAGAGAGGGAGAAAGGAGATAAAAGAAATAAAGCGGACAGGGAAAAAAACGGGAGAGATGAAAACAAAGACATCGGAGAACGGAGAGGGGAAATGATAGAAAGGAGAGTATGAAAAGAAGAAGACACACAGTTTTATGAGAATCTATTCGCGAAACACAGGGAATATGATCGACTCAAATCACCAGACTTAGTGCTCGAAACTGCAACGACGACATCGTGAACTATTATTACGAATCCAGGAAGGTTAATGTAGAGAAAAGAAAAATGTTAACAACGGTCAAAAAAAAAAATTGTATAAACAAAAATGTAAATGTTTAAGTTTATTTCTCTCTACGTCAGTTCAGTCATTCAACATATCACGCAGGCATATAGACACGCACGCACACTCACGATTCTAGATAGATCGTCTGATAAATACATAATTAGATAGACAGATAGGTTGCTGATTGGATACAGACAGATAGTTAGATATAGCTAGAGAGAGAGATAGATTGTCAGATAGATATAGATAGATAGACATATATAGATTAACATATATATACAAATATACATTGGTAGATAGATTTAGACAGACAGACAGATATAGATTAACAGGTATATATACAGATATACATTAGCAGTAGATATAGAAAACCAGACAGAGAAAGATTGACAGATAGATACAGACAGATGCAACATACCGTGGATATATATTAGATATACGAGGTTTTAAGGCTAATCGCCAGGCAATTTGGGGAGCGTGTTTCGGCAGCTCCATTAAGTGTACTACGGTAATGCCACGAGGTCGTAGCCAGGTACCATTAATTACCAACCCTTCATACCATAATACCCCTTCCCCCTCTCCCCCCTTTCCCCCCGCCCGTGCTCTTTCTACTTCCTTTACTAATGCAAGAGTACTCTTTCCCTCCCGAAATGACATTATAAAGAATGTTATTATCTGAAATGCAATCACCATTATCATCATCATCACCATCAACATCATCAACATCATAGTCGCCGTCATAGTCACCACATTCTCCGGGCTACAGGTTGTTATAGGAATCTCCGTTAGGCAGAGCATGATAATTACATAACTTGGCCTTAATTACGTTCATCAGCAAGTGTGAGAGCCTATTAGCACAGCCATCGCTAGAATAATTGGTGATTGCGTCTAAGATGAGGGGAAAGGGTGGTGAATGAGGGCGTCTGCCGCATAGCCTCCTCCCCCTCCCCTCTATCCCTGTGGGGTACCTCTTTACTCTCCTGCGGGGGAGTGGGGAGCGGAGTTGGGGGAGGAGGGGGGAGGGGGGAGAGAAGGTCCTACGTGTATCTTGCCTTGCCCTTTCTTTCCGTCACTCTCTACTTCTCCCTACTTCGCTCGCCTCCACACTTTCCCGTATCTCGACTTTTTCTTTTTCTTTCTCTTCTCCTCTCCCTCCTCCTCCTCGTACTTTCTTTTTCCTACATCCTCTTCCTCCTCCTTCTACTTTTACTTTCTCTTCTTCTACACCCTCCTCCTCCTCTTCCTTCTACTTTCTCTTCTTCTACATCCTCCTACTTCTCCTTCTCCTTCTACTTTCTTTTTCCTACATCCTCCTCCTCCTTCTCGTACTTTCTTCTTCTACACCCTCCTCCTCGTTCTACTTTCTTCTTCTACACAATCCTCCTCCTCCTCGTTCTACTTTCTTCTTCTACACCCTCCTCCTCCTCCTTCTCTTCCTCCTCCTCCTCCCCCCATCAAAGTGTTCATCCTATTGAGCATGAAGCCTGTTAACGACCCTTGGTATCACCTATTATGGTCTTGGTGAGTTGCGATAAACAGATTTTTGCCTCTTGTGATGCTGCCCGCGGGGAGGGGATGGGTAGGCAGGGAGGGGAAGGGGGTGAGGGGGGTATGGCGATGACGCAATGGTGAAAACGTAGTGGGGATGGTGAATACGAAAAAGGAGGGAAAGAGAGAGAGAGAGAGAGAGAGATAGATAGAGAGAGAGAGAGAGAGAGAGAGAGAGAGAGAGAGAGAGAGAGAGAGAGAGAGAGAGAGAGAGAGAGAGAGAGAGAAAAGGAAGGGCGTGAAAGAAGGTTTGGGCTAGCGAGAGGTAGGATGGAGCAGCGAGGATGGAGAGTGGCTGGGGGGGGGGGGGTCGAAACGAGGGAAGGGCGTAGAGGAGGAGAGAGAGAAGGGGGTAAGAGTGGAGAGGAGGGGGGGGGGCAGAGTAAAGCTCCGGGACGCGGTAACATCACGTAATGAAGACCTGCAGTAATGAAGGACACGAGAGCCGCACGCACTCACACACATACACACACACACACACACACATACATACACACACACACACACACACACACACACACACACACATACACACACGCACACGCACACACGCACACACGCACACACACACACACACACACACACCTATGCTGCTCCCACTCCACCCTCCTTATGCATCAGCCAAAACAATAAGACATACTTGAGGACAGAGAATCCCAAGTGTCAACCATACCCGTCCATCATGCTGATCAACATAACTGGCAAGACTGCAACATGCGCGAGATGAAAAGCTGCAACAGGGAAGTCAACCCACACGAAGTATGAGGTGTCCATGAGGAGGTCTCGAAACGCGCGTCGCAAAGTATGAGGCGTCAAACCGAAGTCACACCACACGCGTCCCCGAGTATGAGGTGTCTATCAGGTCGTCTCGCCGCCCGCTGCGCCACGCCACCAACAGCGGCGGCAATAAGCGACGGGCTGTGCAGGGGCGCGGGCGGTGGCGGGGCAGCGGAGATGACGTTAATTAAAAACTTGGTGGTGACTTCAGGCACGGGGAGTGGGCGGGGTGGGGGAGAGAGACGGGTGGGGGGGGGGGTGGGAGGGGGGGAGAGGAGGGGGGAAGAAGGGAGGGGGGTGGGTAGGAGAGAGAGAGAGAGAGAGAGAGAGAGAGAGAGAGAGAGAGAGAGAGAGAGAGAGAGAGAGAGAGAGAGAGAGAGAGAGAGAGAGAGAGAGAGAGAGTCAATCCCACCGGAGGCCATTTCCTGTAGGAACCAAGGGTGAGTTCTTGTAGAGGGGGAAGGGGGAGGAGGAAGGAAGGAGGAAGGAGAAGGAAAATGCAGAGGAGGAGGAGAAAGGAAGGAGAAAGGAGAGGCAAGGGGAGGGGGGAAGGGGACGTGTACTCCGCCGCAAGACCTCCCGCCTGAGTGTTGTCACTGCCAAGTTTTAATGGACGACCTCAGCGCCCATTTTATATCCCATTCTCCGTGAGACTGCTACACTTTCGCTCGGCGGTACGGATCAATCCCCATGGCATTCCAATGGGAATCCAGACTCTACGGCCGCCCCCTCGCAGCCGTGGCCCTGACAGACAGAAGCGACGCGACACATATTAAAATTAATGATTTATTGTCGTAATACCTGGTCTTACGTTCATCTATTCAGTGGGTGTCAGGCGGCGCTCCTCGGCTTGTATACGCTGTCAATCATCGGCCTTCGGAATATTCATAGATCATTTAGCAGGACTCGGGCCACGCGGCTATGGATGGCAGTGATAAATACCGGAACCTGGGCCATAAATAATGGACCACTTTACTAGTGGTAATCCACCCCGCATGCCGAACTCCGCCCATCCAGCATGCAGTATATCACTGCTGACGCAACGCGCAGGTAACACGTTCCATTAGCGGGTCGCGTTAACACCTGTGGCAATAAGAATCCTTGCGCCCAAACAGATAAAAATATAAGTCTTAGTGTACATGTATACAACCCATCTTTCCATCCATCCATCCATCCATACATACATACATATATATAATTTATTTGACTGATTCGACTATCGCTCTGACGTAATATAGCCATCTCTTCCTAAATCCTAAGTCCTAGACGGAACGAATTATTTATGCAATGCGGCACTGGAAGGGCGGCCGCCGTGGCGTGACTGCCGGGAAATGAGGCGCCGGTGACATCCCTCGACAGACCGCAGCGACAGACACAGACACAAAGGGCTTTCCGAAAAGAAAAAAGGGAGTAAAGACCGGATTCACCTGGAAGCCTGGTCGAGGAAGCCCCAGCCTGCAGGGGGATTAGGGTGCACGCGAATATCCTTCCGGGGCACCACGTCAAAGACACGAGGGCGAGCCGGCGGCCGCCACGGCTCCCTCCCGCCGCCTCTTGCCGGGCCGGGGATGAATCCGCAAGCCTATTAAGAGTCCGAACACAGCAAATAGCAACACACTCGCAGAATATACTAGCCCTTTACATCCTCCCCACCAACACCCCCCACCTCACCCCCACACCCCACCCGCGCCCCCAACCCCCCCACCGACGCCGCCATCCCGACCTCCCCGCCACCCCTCTCTCTCCCCTCGACCCGACTCCCGGCCGACTTTAAGGGCGAGATAACTTTAATCTCAATAAAAGTCCCGCATATACATCACTGTAAACGGACTCACGAATTCCTGCTCCTCCTCCGTCGAATTTAAGCATCGGCGCTGCTAAAAGGAGGCGCTTTTAAGATTCCATTGGCGTGTTAAGGGCCTCGATACAGCACATCAATACAACATACACGTGGTTATGCATATTCCATTGGTATACAATATATTCGCGCATACATGCATATTAACGCAAAAGATGTGCATGTATGTGGTTCGGATGCCTGCATGCATGAACACTCGCGAAGAGAGAGAAAATGCAAGGAAGAAAGAAAGAAAAGGTGGAGAAAAAGATAGATAGATAGATAGATAGATAGATAGAGAGAGAGAGAGAGAGAGAGAGAGAGCTAGAGAGAGAGAGAGAGAGAGAGCGAGGTAGAGAGAGAGAAAGAGAGAGAGAGCTAGAGAGATAGAGAGAGTGAGAGAGAGAGAGAGAGAGAGAGAGAGAGAGAGAGAGAGAGAGAGAGAGAGAGAGAGAGAGAGAGAGAGAGAGAGAGAGAGGAGAGAGAGAAACAAAGACAGACACAAAGAGAGAGAAACAAACGATGAGAGAAATAGAAAGAGACAAAGAGGCAGAAAAGCAGACGCACAGAGCAAGCACGGACTTCCTCCGTACCGCCTAACCCCCTTTGTCCTCGTTAACAGAAGCACCGTCTTAAGCAGCCTCCCCCCCCCCCCTAAAAAGCAAGTCCTCCGCTCAGCGATACATCTCCCCGACACCAACCGATAACTTGGGCCAATAACCGATAACAGACCCGACCAATCCCGCACAAGCGCCGATATAAACCACTCTCGCCCGTATCCGAAAGCGCTAATGTGCCGCCAGAGTCAGTACCTGCAATTATCTCGGGGCCATCCGTAAGTGACGGGTTTCGCGCCGCCAGTACGCGAAGGCAACGGTAGATGTGGTGAAGAATAAGAACAAGAATAATGTGATAAGAATAATGTGATAAACATACAACGGGAAACAAACAATACCAAGGCGCATGATAAACAACAATAATATAACGAAACAAAAACGATATGACGGATATATAACAATGCGATAAACATACAATAGGACACAAAAAAAATCCAAGACGGATGATAAATAACAATAATGTAACAAACATAGAACATGAAACAAACAATAATAAAACCCAAAAACACAATAAAGTTCTAAGTCCATAACAAGAAAACAAACAACGATAATAACAGATAATGAAAACAACAACAATTAAAGAAAAAAACAGACAAATCATAGTCCATAACAATCACAAACAGAGACTTTAACGAAGAACAAACAAATTCTTAGCCTCCACTCGAGCCAACCAATATGGGAACATTTGGCTTCCTTTGACGTGGGGAGTTCAAGGTCATTACTCTAATTACAAAAAGCATTACGCGAAATTACACTTGTGAAGTTACTCTACAATTTACGAAAGGGGGAAATGAGCGATGAAACGCGAAACAAATCAAGGGGCGAAGTGCAAAGGCGGAGAATAAGAGGACGAAAGAAGAGGAGGAGGAAGTGAGGCCGAGAGAGGAAGGGGAAAGATTTTAAAAAGTGAGAGGAGAGATACAGATAGAAAGAGGAAGAGGGATGAAAAGGGAAAGGCGATAGCAAGAGAGGAGAGACGAAAAAAGAGGCAAGGAAAAAGACAAACAAGAGACAAATGAAGAAGAGACCCCCCAAAAGAAATAGGAAAAGGAAACACAAAAAAGAGAATAAAGAAGCAAAAAACACACAGAAACGATAGAAAAGAGAGGAAAGATCACGGAGAGGAAAAAAATAAACGAAAACAAAGCACACACACAAAAGAGAAACAGAACAGACAAAAAACAAAACAAAAAGAGAAAACCGAAAAAAGAAAAAAGAAAGAAAGAAAGGAAAAAAAAAAAAACAAGATGACCAACTCTGGAAAGTGATGGATGTGACACAGATAACGAATCGAAAGGATGGGTCATCATGAGCGGGCGTGATGGAGTGGGCGTTAATAGACGTCGCGGGCGGCTTAGCGATGGCCAGAGGTGGATGTGGGCGCTGCAGGGGGTTTAATGAGGGGGGGGGGGAGGGGGGAGAGAGAGAGAGAGAGATAGAGAGAGGGAGGGGGAAGGGGGAGAGGAGAGGGAAGGCGGGAGGGAGAGGAGTAGGAGAGGGAGGGTAAGAGGGAGAGGAGAGGGAAGGAAATAGGGAGACGAGAGGGGAGGAAAGAGGGAGAGAAGAGGGAGAGGGAAGGAAAGAGGGAGAAAAGAGGAGAGGGAAAGAAAGAACAAAAGAGGAGAAGGAAATAAAGAGAAAATAAGGAAGGCAGGAAGGAGAAATAGGAAGGAAAGAGAGGAGAGAAGAAGAGAGCAAAGAAATGAAAAGGGGGAAAATAGCCACAAGGAGAAGGAGGAGGAGGAAGAGAAGGAAGAAGACGCGGCAGAAGAAAGAGAGCAGACACAGAAGACGGGACGCGGGCGATCCCTCGAAGGACCCAGCCTCCCCTGGCGCCACGCGGTCTCAGGAGCGGGGATCACAAAACCTCCTCAATATGCAGGACAATGGAGAAACTTTTCCGGCCCCGACAACAGCCCAAAAGTTGCTTGACAAACAGACCGTGGTGTATGCGCTGAAAGGGAGGAGGAAACTGAGGGGAATGAGAGGGGACGGGCCCGGGCTGGGGAGGTCGGGGGGAGGGGAGGAGGGCAGGTGGGGAGGAGGGGAGGAGGGCAGGTGGGGAGGAGGGGAGATGGCGGGGAGGATTTGGGGAGGTCGGGAGGAGGAGGTGGGGAGGGAAGGTGGGGAGGAGGGGAGGAGGGGAGGAGGGGAGATGGCGAGGAGGAGTTGGGGAGGTCGGGAGGAAGTGAGGAGGTGGGGAAGTGGCGAGGAGGAGGTGGGGAGGTGGTAGGGACGTCGGGAGGAGGTGGGGAGGTTGGAAGTAGGGGAGGTGGTGGTGGTACGGGCTAGGGAACAACGGGAGGGGATATAAGTGGGGAGTAATCACCAGAAAAAAAAGGAAGAGAGAAAAAGCGACGCAAGAAGATGGCGGAGAAGCTGATATTACGGATTTGAGAGCAGACCGGAGGCCCGGCGGAGAATCGGGTAAAAAAAAAGAGACCGGAGCCCATTGACCGAGACCGCAAAAGACGCCGTTAAACCCTTCGACCATTATCTACTCTTCGCGATATCTCTTTAAAAAAGGAGGATGCAGATCGATGGCGTTGCATCGCCTCGCTTCATTTTTACTTCGTGAGTCGATGCGTCTCCTCATCCAAGCGTCGGTGGAAGTCTTGGAAGTAATAAAGGCGTCGAAACGGATTAGTCTAAATTTGAAAAGGAATAATAACCTTGGAATGAACTAACTAATGCGGGGATTTTAATTATATGTATATCTAAAAAGTCATTAAAAAATTTCCGAAAGAATTATGAGCTTCCATTTTCCTCCCCCCCCCCCCCTCCCACACCATCCACGAAGGGTTAAAACTTCACAGAGCATTATAGAAAAAAAATACTGCCTCAACTCACTTCAAACTTTCCTTAAACGTAGCCCCCCCCCCCCCCAAAAAAAAAAAGAAAATCGGCTAATTTGTAGGAAGACTTTCTTCTTCTGAGATTTTGTACGAAACTGAATAATATGTTCTAGCTGGAGGAAGCCAGATGATAAAAAAAAGAAAAAAAAAAAAAAAAAAAAAAAAAACGAGAGGATTTGAATGCATACATAATGCAGATGATGAAAGAGAATATTAATGTAACAAAAAGTCAAATCAAACTTACAACACGTGATGAAATATGCACGCCGGGTGAGGATACACGACATGACAAGTAGAAGAGCTCTAAATGTATATATGATACAACAACAGGTGAAAATCTACAACATAATCACCCGAAGTCTCGCGAATATATAACACGATGGGGAGTGAGGCGTCAGACTGCACGTCGCGATGGGCGTGCATATTGAAACGCCGCGACGGGGTGATGGGAACAAAACCACTTGAGAAGGCACCGGAAAGGACTCCACGACGTCTATTCCAGCCCCTAACCCCCCTTTTCTGAAACCCCAAATCCCCCCAATATGTAATTTTCGTACTCTCTCTCTCTCTCTCTCTCTCTCTATCTCTCTCTCTCTCTCTCTCTCTCTCTCTCTCTCTCTCTCTCTCTCTCTCTCTCGCTCTCTCTCTCTCGCTCTCTCTCTCTCGCTCTCTCTCTCTCGCTCTCTCTCTCGCTCCCTGTCTCTCTCTCTCTCCCTCTCTCTCTTCTTCCTCAATCACCTGTCTTTATTTCCGTCAAATTCCACTGTATTCGAGCGGACGCGCTTTAACTATTATTTTCCGGTTCTGCTTTGCCCTCTTCCCCCTATTCCTCTTCCTCTTCATTCCTCTTGATCCCCTTCCCCCTTTCCCTTCCTCTTTTCCTCTTGCCTCTTTCAATGTCCTTCCTTCTTTTGCTCCCCTACCTCTTCCTCCCTCCTTCCGTATTCCTCATCCATTCTCTTCATTCTCTGCCTTTCTAATCCTCCTCTCCTTCCATTATCTTGCTCCTCCTATTCCTCATTCTTATTCTTCCTCTTCTTTCACCTTCACCCTCCTCCTCCTCCTCTTCTCCTTCTTCCTCCCTCTCCTCCTCCTCCCTAATTCCACCTCCACCTCTTCCCTCCTCTCCCTTCCCCCTTCTCCTCCCCCTCCTCCTCCTCCTCCTACTCAATCTCATTCCTACTCCATCTTCTTCTTCTTCCTCCCCCTCCTCCCCAATCTTCCACCC
>NC_091569.1:13059708-13062208 GCF_042767895.1 Penaeus vannamei | reverse complement strand
TTATTCTTGCTTCTCCTCTTCCTCCCCTCCCTCTTGCTACTCCTCTTCTATCTCTTCCTCTTGCTCCTCCTTTTCTTCCTTTACCTCTTCCTCCCCATCCCCTCCTTCCCATCCTTCCTCTTCCATTCTCCTCCTCCTCCTCTTCCTCTTCCTCCTTCCTTCCTCCTCTTACTCCTCCCCTCCCCCTCCCCCTCCTCCTCCTCCTCTTCTCCCTCTCCCTCTTCCTCTTCCCCTTCCGTCATCTCTTTTCCACGTGAGAAATTACATATCCCGAGTGGTCGTCCCGCTCCCACTTACTCTTCATTTCCTCGCGCCGACCTCGTATTACCTCATCTCCCTCTTTCTCTCCCCTTCTCCCCCCTCCCCTTCCCTTCCTCCCTTTCTGCCTCTCCCTTGACACTCGTTACCTGCCCCCCCCTCCTCCACACCCATTCCCATCCTCAACCACTCCTTGCTCTCTCTCTTTCCTCCTTGTTGCGTTTATCATCATCGTCTTTCGCGTTGTCTTCTACTGTCTTTGATTTTTTTAGATGTTTATATTTATATTGTCACTATTCTATAGCATCAGAGTCTCTATCTCACTCTTGTTCTCCTTCTACCCAACCCTCTGCCTTCCTCTTTTTCTCCCCACTGTCAATGTTTTCCTCTCCCCTTCTCTCTCGTTTCCCCATCTCTTTTCTCTCTCTCTCTCTCTCTCTCTCTCTCTCTCTCTCTCTCTCTCTCTCTCTCTCTCTCTCTCTCTCTCTCTCTCTCTCTCTCTCTCTCTCTCTCTCCTTTTCCTCTCATCCTCTTTCTTCCCATTCTCTCCGGCCATTGTCTCCGCTCCTTAGAGGCCGTTTCTGGCCTTCCCTCTCCCTCGCCTCCGCTCCCGCCCACCCCTCCACCACCCTACCCCATCTCTCCCCCTCCCCTCCCCCTCCTTCCCTCCACCTCCCCACTCCACCCTACCCCATCTCTCCCCTCCCCTCCCCTCCTTCCCTCCACCTCCCCACTCCACCCCATCCCCTCTCTTCCCTTCCCATCCCCTCCCTCCCCCCCTCCCCCCTCTGTACACATCCCAAACAGAGTCGAGTTCAAAGCTTCGGATTTCAAAGGCCGGGGATCGTCCGCGCGCGTCGAGCCTCCGCTTCCCCTTTCGTCTTCTTTCACCCATTAACGTATACTCTTCATCACTTCCATTACCCATTATGACCCTCTCCTTCCTATTCATTAAGCGTAATCTGCTTCTCTTCCTCCGACTCTCCTGCTGCTTGTCATCGTCTTCCTTGCTCTATTTGTCTTTTTTTTTTTTGTCGCCCTCCACTTTTTTTTTGTCTCTCTTTAATCTCAAATCTCTCTCTCTCTCTCTCTCTCTGTCTCTCTCTCTCTCTCTCTCTCTCTCTCTCTCTCTCTCTCTCTCTCTCTCTCTCTCTCTCTCTCTCTCTCTCTCTCTCTCTCTCTCCCTCTCTCCCTCTCTCCCTCTCTCCCTCTCTCCCTCTCTCCCTCTCTCCCTCTCCTCTCTCCCTCTCTCCCTCTCTCCCTCTCTCCCTCCCTCCCTCCCTCCTCCCTCCCTCCCTCCCTCCCTCCCTACCCCGTTCCTCTTTCTCCGCTTTCATCCTCTCCATCCCCTCTCCCTTCTTAATCCTCCCTGATGCCACCACCTACATTTAAACATATGGAGCCCCTGTGACAAGTCCCCCCTCCCCCCTTCGCCAAGCCCAACCCATAATCCTATCAAGTTCTTAATACCTGCAACCCCCTCCCCCGCCCTCCCCGCCCCCGCCCTTCTCTCTAGCAGTGCCACGCCCTACGTTCAACACCTACGTTCAAGGCGTACGTCAACCCTACCCCTCCCTCCCCCACCCTTTCCCCTCCCTTGCTTCCCTTTCAACACACGCGACTCCCCCCACCCTTTCCTCCACGACGCCCTATTTACCCATGGCTGACTCCTTTTCCTTCCCCAATACCTTCAACTCAACACTTGATATCCCCTCCCTTCCCCTTCCTTCCCCCGCCCTCCCCACTTATTTTAACCTCAACACCTGATATCTCTTTACCTCCCTCCTCCCCCTCCCCCCAAGATCCCTCCCCCATGCCATAATGAGACCTTCATAATACCGCCCCGGGCGATGTTGCCGCCCACCCATTACCGCTCCCTATAATCCCACCCATCACCCTCTGCGGCCCAGATCAATACCCATGGCACCCTCTATACACGCTAATTCGTTCAAAGATTACCCTCACTCGTCGCCTCCGCTCGTGCTTCGCTTTTGCTCCCACGCGGCAGACCCTTCGACTCGCCTGCGCCGCGGCTTCGGTTCGACTCCTTTGTGATTCCGTTCTTCGCCCTTTCTCTTCCACCTCGCGCCCGTTTCTTTTTCAATATCTGTTTCTGTGTCTCTGTTTCTCTCTGTGTACGTATCTGACTGACTGACTGACTGACTGACTGACTGACTGACTGACTGACTGACTGGCTGACACTGACTGACTGACTCCCCCTCCCTCTCTCTCCCCTTTTCAT
>NC_091569.1:13047208-13054708 GCF_042767895.1 Penaeus vannamei | reverse complement strand
TTAGCCTAAACCCTCCGTGTACGACCCCCCCCCCCCGAAGCCTAGTTTGACCTGCTTCAAGTCCTACATTCTATCGCCCTGCCACCCTGCCCAGCCCTGCCACCCTGTCCCCTTCCCCTCGCCGAGCACCTAGTTCCGCGCTCCAACACATTTTCCTCCTTAATAAGTAGACCCTCCATCCCCTCCCGCGCCCCCGCCCCCTCCCTCCCTTCAGGTGAGTGAGGGACGCCACACTCATAATGAATTCAATTACTCCACCACCTGTTTTTTCGGGGGTAGGAGAGCGGGGCGTCAGTGTGGTGGTGGTGGGGGTGGGGAGAGGGAAAGGGAAATTGATGTGAAGGCTGCTTGAAACGCAGGTAACAGGTGAGAAAAGGTGAACCGCTTACTGGGACACATCAACGTAAAATCGAAAGACTGAAAGAACAGGAAGTTCACTCCAGACTTATGAACCGACTTCCTCTGTAAAACTGACCTGGCTACACTTTATACGAAGAGAATCCACCGCCAGCCGGAATCCACACACAAAAAAAGAAAAAAAAAAATCCCAGCCGCAACTCAACTTTGACATCACGGAAGTCAAGCACTTCTCCTCGCCTTCGAAAAGAACCCGCATACGTGACGCCAGCTTTCTGTGCGTGTCAAGGAACACATTACAAGCCTGTTCTACTATGCAATCAACCTTAGTACTTGACGAGGCAATTTACGGACACGCAACGCTCGTCATTACAACTTCTTAAGATTCTTCTATTGCTTCTGTCGTTCCCGTCTTGAACACCTTCGTGCATGAATGCGTGTACTCTGAGGCAGACGAATGCAGAATGACTTGGAGTCGCGAGGAGGGACGGCCAAAGATAATTATGATGATAATGTATAGACAAGCTCCAAAATCAGTTGAAAAAAAAGAATTTCCTACTCAATATTAATGCCATAATTCCAGTAATAACAAATCGGCAAAAGCAGCAAAATGAAAAAAAGATCTTTTAAATAAATCATAGTTGAAACTCGGTGCGCGATGTCCGTAGAGTTCATCTAAAAATGGCTTGCCGGAGCTTGTCTCGGAATGTTACGTCAGACACTCTTTGGCTGTCAAGCACCGACCTTTAGAAAAATGAAGATTCAAGAAAGTATTTAGTCTACGCCTTCTGCCCTACAGAGATGGGAATTCAAATAATCATCTATTTAAAATGACACGAGGAAGAGGAAGAACCAAAAAGGGACACAAAAAAGAACGACGAAAGGGCATGAAAGACGAGGGAAGTTTGGAGAAGCGAGCGAGACAGCGACGGCGAGAAGAGAGAGACGGAACGTTAAGAAGCGCAGCGCCCTTTAAACGCAGGTAATTACGTAGGTCCTTCCACTTATGCCCCTCCCCTTCTCCCTTCCTTTTCCTCTCGCCCTTGCGCCTACCCAACACCCTCTCCCCTTCCCCACCCACCCTCCTGCTCCTGCTCCTCCTACTCCCCCCCCCTCCTCCTCCTTTCCATCCTCTTCCTCCTCCCCACCCTCCTCCTCCTCATCTTCCTCGCTCTCCCTCTCCCTCTCCCTCCCTCCTCCTCCTCCCCAACTTGATTTATTTCTCCCGTCACGATTCTGCCACCTCAGTCCTGGCGCTCTTATCTCCGCCGTCCTCTTCTCCACTTTCTTGACCTTCCCTCTTTCGTCCTTTGTATAATCCCTTCTTTCTTTCTTTGTTTATTCCCCTTCCTCCTTGACCCACCCTAAATCTACATTTCAAAACCCTTCGTCTCTCTGCACGTCCCTCCCCCTCTGCTCGCCTTTCTCTCTCATCCCCTTCCCTTCCTTTCATCCCCTCCATTCCTTCTCCTCTCCTTTCCCCCATCTCCTCTCCTCCCTTCCTTTACTTATCCACCCCATCCACCACCTCTCTTCCAATCCATCCCCTATCCTCTCTTCTCTTCTCCTCATCCATCCCCTCCCTTCCCTATCCTCCCTATCCATCCATCCCCTCTTCTCCTCATCCACCCATCTATCCCCTCCCCTCCCTATCCAACCCATCCATCCCCTCTTCTCCTCATCCACCCCATCCATCCCCTCTTCTCCTCATCCACCCCATCTATCCCCTCCCCTCCCTATCCAACCCATCCATCCCCTCTTCTCCTCATCCACCCCATCTATCCCCTTCCTATCCATCCATCCCCTCTTCTCATCCACCCCATCCATCCCCTCCCCTCCCCTCCCTTCCCTATCCATCCATCCCCTCTTCGCCCCATCCACCCCGTCCCCACGAGCCTTTGTTATCATAACGCGAATCTCGTGGCGCAGGGAGAGGGAGGGAATTCGCCCATATCGCCGTAATGCTCTTACAAGTGCGACGTCCAAATCCGGCCTGATTCGGTAATGGATCCGTGTGTGCATTGCAATCAATAACGATCCCAATCCCTAATCCCTCTCCTTCCCCGCGCTGTGGAGAGGCAGCTATCTAGAAAGACGGGGACAGCGACTCTGCCAACTCTAAAATGCGGGACGTTTTTTGTGGGTTGGATTTCGTCGCGAGAGTTATAAAACGGCGGCAAGAAAGAAATAAACACACAAGAAAAGAAAATAACATCCACTTTGAGATCGTCTCTAAGAATATCATATCACTTTGCATAGACATACAAGAATTACTTGAATATAAGCATAAGAATGACTTTTTTTTTGCTCTGGTGGAAAAAATAAACATGTCCACTACTCGCCAAAATGCAAAACAGGCTCCCATTTCCTGAATAAGAACCTCGAATCACCTAGGCCGCCGAACTTTCGAGGTGCCAGCATTTTTTTCTCAACGAAAGGAACAGTGTCTGGTTTACAAGTCATTCGACCAAACTCCCGAGCGTTGAGGAAGGGTTGCCGACGAACCACTAACCAACTGCCAACCACCCACCAACGCCGTCCCTTCCTCCCTGAACGAGCAATTAAAACGTGCTATCTGCCCCTACGCGGACGGTAAGGCCGGAGCGCCCCGGGGAGACCGAAGGATAACGACTCTTAAGGATATGCGAGAGGCACAGAGACATACTCGACCCAAGACCTTACACGTCCTTAAGGAGGAAGTCCAAGAATGGCTGAGGAGGGAGGTGGAGAAAGAAGGACGGGGGTGGAGTGAGGAACAAAAAAACAAAGGAATTAGTGTATGAGTAACTTATGTGAAAATACAATACAGAAAAACAGGGAAAATAAAATGGAAAACTGTCTAATGGATGGATATCACACCTGGACAATAACGTTTGTCAATAATACCTGGGAAAAGGAAGGTCAGCTATTTAAAAACGACAAAGACTCGTGGAAATCCGAGGAAGAGTAAAAATAGTAAAAATATATGCATAATACGAGGAGACAATGAAGAAAATGAGAGAGAGAGAAAAGCAAGAGAAAAGGGCAAAAAGTGAGAAGTGACTTCATTGAGGTTAAGTGAGATATAACATGACATGTAGCGGCAGCTGGAGGCTCGCGGAGTGAAGGGAAGGAGGAGGGGGAGGAGTAGGCCAGGGAAGGAGGAGGAGGGAAGGGGGAAGAAGGCGGGAAGGAGAAAGAGAATAGGGAGATGGGGGAGTAGAGGGCGGGGGGGGGGGCATCCCAGCGAGGCAGGTGCTGGAGGGGGAAAGTTAGAAGGATCAAGGTGATGGATGAGAGGTTCAAGAGGAAATAAAAGGATGGAGCGTAGAGGGAGAGAGGTAACAAGCGCGGCAAAAATATCACCCCCGGCTTGGATGGAAAAGGATCTTCCCGGAATGAATTAATACTCAGGAATCCCATAAGACAAAAAGCCAGAGTCAGCAATGCTCCGAAGGTCGAGATCGAATCGTCGCTGGAGAGAAGCAGAAGGCCCTCCGCGGACCGTCTGAGGAGGCGGGACCAGAAACAGAACAGCACAAAATGGCCCTCGAAATCCAGGCCATTAATGCCCCTATGGCAAAGGATCAAATAGCTTTAAAAATATATATATATATGAAAAAAGATACAACTCGGAGGCTACCCGCGTGGCGTCGCAAAGTTACTGGTAATTCAGAGGATAAAGGAGGCCAGAGCTGTTCCCTGCAGGAGGCGACGACGACGACGAGGAGGAGAAGGGGAAGGGGAGGAGGAGGAGGAGGAAAAAGAAGAAGAAAGATAATAATAATAATAATAATAATAATAATAATAAGGAGGAGGAGGAAGTAAGGAGGAGAAGGAGGAGGTGGAACAGGAGAAGGAAAAGAAGAAAATGGAGAAGAAAAAGAAGGAAAAGCAGATGAAGAGTGAGGAGGGGCGGAGGAGGAGGAGGAGGCCATCGACGCCCGAAGTCCACGAAGATATTAAATAGCTGAGGACACGGCGGAGGAGGAGCCCCGCCGCTGAGAATTTCACTTATCCATTCCGACACGCTCTCTTTTCTCTCGCACTTTCTCTTTAAACTTTTCTTTTCCATTCCTCCCCCCCCCCCTCTTTTTTCTTTCTTTCTTTACACTCGATTCGCATTTTTTCCTTTTCTTTTCTTCATTTTTTGGGCTATTCGCGATTCACTGCATTTCAACAAAAACGCTCATTCAGCCACTTCTTAAAAAGAAGAAAAAAAACAAATGCCTTTCCATTTTTGTATTCTTTTGTTACAAAAAATATATTTCTCAGTCCATTCCATTGCTGCCTTTTTTCAAGTTTCTTTTCCATCTTTGCACCGAATTTACCCCCTCCACCCCCCCCCCTCTCTCTCTCTCTCTCTCTCTCTCTCTCTCTCTCTCTCTCTCTCTCTCTCTCTCTCTCTCTCTCTCTCTCTCTCTCTCTTTCCTTCATTCTTCCTCCTATCCTTCTCTCCCTCCCTCTTCCTCAAAACACAAACATCCCATTCTCTCTTGCACCCCCAATCCTCCTCTACCCCCCTTCCCCACACCCCCCCTCCCTCGATGCCTCGAAAGGAAGATTGGAAATTGCAGCCCTGGAGAGACCAGAATATTAATATCCTGTCATTTATCTCATGAGTTCCGGGAGGGGTAGGGGGGGGGTAGGGGGAGGAGGAGGGGGAAGGGGAAGGGGAAGGAGGAGGGGGAAGGAGGAGGGGGAAGGGGAAGGAGGAGGGGGAAGGGGAAGGAGGAGGGGGAAGGGTAAGGGGAAGGAGGAGGGGGAAGGGGAAGGAGGTGGGGAAGCCAAGATTTCATTTTCCTCATTTTCTTTGCCTTAATCACTATCGTCATTATCGTTATGACAGCGACCCAAGCGCTACGACTGTTATCCACATTAGCGCTATAGTTCTCCAATTATCCAATTTTCTCTCCTCCTTTCCTCTTTTTTTATAGCCTCCCCCAGCTGGCGATTTGCTGCCTTACCTGAAAGCTCTTCTTTGGAGCCGCTGATTGTAGAAAATCAGCAAACGTAAGCGGACCTTTTTTTCTTTTTTTTCTTCAAGTTGTATTTATTTTTTCCACTTTTTATACAATCTTATTTGTATTACATTGTCTTCAAATTGTTTCTCCTCCTTCGTGCTCTCCTTCGTTTGCTATCAAGTACTTATATTCACTGTTCTTAGCCAAGAGGGAATCTCTCTCTCTCTCTCTCTCTCTCTCTCTCTCTCTCTCTCTCTCTCTCTCTCTCTCTCTCTCTCTCTCTCTCTCTCTCTCTCTCTCTCTCTCTCTCTCTCTCTCTCTCTCTCTCGTTCAGTTCTCTAAATTATCTCAACTCTTTCTTTCAGTTAACAATATCAACGATGATGATCACTATTACTTTACTATAACTTACTATCATTATCATGTTTGTAATTGGTTATTACTACTATGCCATCATCATCCTTGTCATCATTATTATCATACGATATACATATATACATACATACATACATCCATCCATACATACATACATGCATACAGACATACATACATATATATACACACACTTATATACATAAAAAACATTTTCATAATTACGAGCAGGAATCAACGCAAGGTCCCAGCGCGTGGCACGGAGATCCTTAAAAAGCGCCACAAAGCACAGGGAATCCTGCATAAAACGGCAGGATCTTCCCCCGCCGCGCGACGAGGAGGAGGAGGAGGGAGAGCGCAAACAGCCGAAGGAAACGGCGATACAAAGAATATCTGTTAATGGCGCGCCTAATGGGGGATATTCGAGAGAGTTGCGACGCATTCACAAACATTTTCACAGGTGGCTAACAAGGCCATTCCATTAATCACAACTACGGGGCATGTTCCGCCGGGGGAGACCCGGGCCTCGCTCTTTAATATCACATGCGGATATTTGTTCTCTGGCTGTGTCTACCTCCGCGCGCGCGTGTGTGTGTGTGTGTCTGTCTATCCGTCTCTGTCTGTCTGCCTGTCTGTCTGTCTATCCGTCTCTGTCTGTCTGCCTGTTTGTCTGTCTGACTGTCTGTCTCTCTTAATTCTCTAAATTCTCTCAACCCTCCGTTTCAACCCTTCTTCCTTCCATCTCTCTGAACCCTTTCTCTCAACCCTGTCTCTCCGCTCACCCAACTCGCCCCCGAACGAACTCCTCACCTGGCGAACACTCGGCCCCGGGGTCTTCGCCACGACGTGTCAATTACCGCTAAGGTACACACAATAAAACTCGCTTAAGTGACGCTATAAAGTAATAAAGAAGGTCGTATAATGCCGCCAACACATTATGCACTCTTTGTCCCCCCGACCCACGTGACTACGCTCCCTCCCCCGCCCGGTCCCTAAATCCCGCCCCCGAAGCCCCAAGGCCAGCCCCTACCCCCTCGCCTCGCCCCTACCCCCTAGCCTCGCCCCTACCCCCTCGCCTCGCCCCTACCCCCTAGCCTCGCCCCTGTCCTAGTCTTTGGAGAGTAATTTTTCCTGACCTGTCTTAGTTTCAGCCTTGGTGAGATAGATTGATAGATAGATCGGCAGGTAGATAAGACTGAATGACAGACAGATAGGTATAGATAGATATTGACACAAATAGGTATAGATAGGTAGATGGACGCAGACAGATATATAGAGATAGAGAAAACAGAAAGAGATAGACTGAAAATGTACGACTTCCGAGTATATTTCAGGAGCAAATATTCTTTTAGTACAGGTATAAAGGGAAAGACAGAATAGCGAGCGTAGGAACATGCTATGAGGGAGG
This sequence comes from Penaeus vannamei, assembly GCF_042767895.1. NCBI lineage: Eukaryota > Metazoa > Arthropoda > Malacostraca > Decapoda > Penaeidae > Penaeus > Penaeus vannamei. The sequence goes on along the minus strand of NC_091569.1, from coordinate 13,047,628 downwards.
AGGAGGAGGAGGAGGAGGAGGAGGAGGAGGAGGAGGAGGAGGAGGAGGAGGAGGAGGAGGAGGAGGAGGAGGAGGAGGAGGAGGGGAGGGGGAGGGAGGAGGGAGGAGGAGGGTAGGTTGGAGGAGAAGGAGGAGGGAATAGGAGAAGTAGGAGGAGGAGGAGGAGAAAGAGGAGGAGGCGGAGGAGGAGGAAGAGCAGCAGCAGCTCAGGACGTAGGCGGCGACTGCAACAAGAGCCAAAGGCAGTGAGGTGAGCGCGACTGTAGGTGGCAGACAGCGAGGGAGGGAGAGAGGGGAGAGGAGAAGGAGAAGGGAGGGGAGAGGGAGGAGGAGGGGGTAGGAGGCAGCAGCAGCAGGGCGCGACAATCTAATATTCAATTGGACACAGGACTTGCGCTCGTGTTTTCCTCCGCTGTTTTC
>NC_091569.1:13019708-13042208 GCF_042767895.1 Penaeus vannamei | reverse complement strand
AGAGGAGGAAAGAGATCAGAGAAGGGGGAATAAAGAGGAAACGAATGGAAGCTAGGAGTGGGGGGGGGGGGGGGAGCAACGACCTGGCTCCCTCCCTCGCAAAGTAAACACTACCGCCGCCTCCTCTCTGACACGGCCGACTTAAACGCAACATATTATCAACCAATCTGAATAATCCTCAAACGGGGATTTTCTCTTCCTCTCGAAACCCTGGGGATATTTTCTTCCACGCGATCCCTAATCCTGTAGCACAACAAGGCGGCGGGAAGGGATTGGAAGGGGGGGGGGAGGGAATGAAAGGGGGGGATTGGAAGGGGGAAAGGGGCAGGGACTGGAAGGGATTGGAAAGGGGAAGGGATTAGAAGGGGGATGGGATTGGAAGGGGAGGCAGGGATTGGAAAGGGGAAAGGGATTGGAAGGCGGGACGCGGTGGCTGAAAGTCAAGGGACACGGCCGGAGAGGTAATGATGCGTGTACGTGTTCGTGTACGTGTTCGTGTACGTGTCCGTGTACGTGTATATGTGACTCTCCGTTCTGTACTCACACGCTTCGATGTGTCCTTTTTATCACCGTGTCTAACGCTACTCAAAAGCTTTCCTCCTCGCAGCGAGGAAGTCAGCTGACCGCACGGGGAAAAAACAGGAACTAAACCATCTCAAAATGCCGGTCTGAGAGGAAGAAAATATGATAAAAACGAAGAGAAAGAAAAAGACGAGACAAAGCCGTGTGTCGGAGGCCCTAACCTTTCAACAGCACGCTCGGCTGCGTATAATACAACGCATTAACTCCGCACAAAATTACACTACGAAAAAAAGTAAGTAAAGAGAGGCGAGAGACAGAGAGGAAAAACGAGAAAAGAGGAAAAATAATAATAAAGGGAGGGAGGGAGGGAGGGAGGGAGGGAGGGAGTGAGGGAGGGAGGGAGGGAGGGAGGGAGGAGGGAGGAGACAGAAAAAGACAAAGAGAGAAAGGGAAAAATAGAAAAAGTGGAACAATAAAGAGAGAGAGAGAGAGAGAGAGAGAGAGAGAGAGAGAGAGAGAGAGAGAGAGAGAGAGAGAGAGAGAGAGAGAGAGAGAGAGAGAGAGAGAAGAGAGAGAGAGAGAGAGAGAGAGAGAGAGAGAGAGAGAGAGAAAGAGAGAGAGAGAGAGAGAGAAAGAGAGAGAGAGAGAAAGAGAGAGAGAGAGAGAGAGAGAGAGAGAGAGAGAGAGAGAGAGAGAGAGAGAGAGAGAGAGAGAGAGAGAGAGAGAGAGAGAGAGAGAGAGAGAGAGAGAGAGAGAGAGAGAGAGAGAGAGAGAGAGAGAGAGAGCATGGCCTAGTTCTCGCCACCAGTTGCCTGACATGAGTCGACTTCCACTTAACGCGCACAATACACGCCCTATTCTGTCTCACCTCTTTCAGGACATGATGCTGCCTCACTCCTTCCTCCCCCACAACCATCACTCCCCTCCCTCTTCCCCCTCCCCCTCTCTACTTTTCCCTACCCTCTCTCTCTCTCATTTTTTCCTACTCTCTATCTCCCTCCTTCTCCCTATCCTCTCTCTAACCTCTCTTCCTTCTTCTCTCTACCCTCTCCCTTTCCCCAACCCTCTCTCCTTCCTTTCCTCTAGCTCTCTCTCCACCTATCCCCTTCCCTTCTTTTCCCGACTTTCCATCCTCTTTCCCCCTACCCCCTTCCCTCTTCCCCTAATCCCCTCTCCCTCCTCCTTCCCCCTACACCCCCTTCCCTCCTCACCCCTACCTCTTCTCACCTTTTCCCTTAAACACTCTCCCTCTTCCCCAATACCTCCCTCTCCCTTCTCACCTCCCCCTCCCCTCTCCCTTCCCTTCTCCCATCCCCTCTCCCTTCTCCCCTCCCCCTTTAAGCAAAGGGATGTCTTAGCCTCAGCCATGATAAGAAGACATATAAAATGGACGCATAATGGCCGTCATATGTTTCGTGTTTTCTCCACAGACGAGCAAGCGGCCGTTATCAACTGTCCTACATTACACTTCTGGGAGGAGAGGAGAGAGGGGAGACAGTGTGAGGAGAGAGAGCGAGGAAGAGAGGGAGAGGTGAAGAGAGAGAGAGAGGAGGGAGAGGAGGATGGGGAGAATGAGAGAGAAGGGAGAGGGGGGGGCTGAGGAAGAGTGGAGGGAGGTGGGAGGGGAGAATGAGAGGGAAGGAGGGGGAGAATGAGAGGGAAGGGAGGAGAAACGGGAGAAGGGGGAAAGAGAGGAGTGGAGGAGACAGGGGGAGAATGAGAAGGGGAGAAGGGAGAAACGGTAGTGGAGAGTAGGTGGGTAGAAGAGAGAGGGAGGAGAGGAAGGGGAGAAGGGAGAGCAGGGCGCAGGAAGAGAGAGAAAAGGAAGGGAGAAAGGCAAGTCCAGGGTAGGAGGAAGAGGAAGCGGGATAGTGAAAAGTGGGAAAAGGAGGAGGAAGAGAGAAGTAAAAGGAGGAGGAGGACAAGCATATGAAACAGGGAACAGGAAGGAAAAGAAGTTGCCAAGTAGCGATCACACACAAAAGGAAAATTATAAAAACAATGTATTAAAGATGAAGGAAAAAACGCGTGCGGGGAAAAGTCGAAAACAAAATACAAAAAAAGAAGTAAGCAAACGCAGGAAGCGCGAGAAAGAAGCAGAAAAAGGAGGAAGAAGAAAAAGGGACAGAAGAAGAAGAAAGAAAATTATAATAATAAGGAGAAGGAGAAAGAAGAGAAGGCGAAAAAAGAAGAAACAAAAGAAGAAGAACAACAAAGAGAACAAAAACAAGGAGAAGAAGAAAAACAACAACGAGAAGAAGAAAAGAAGAGAAAGAGAAGGACGAAGAGCACAAAGCGCGCAGGTCTCAGCCGGGCATATGCAACACTCGACGCCCTGTTAAATTTTCCATGAGACGTCGCCCTTGGCCCTTGATGCTCGTCCTCGGAGTTCCACCTTCTCCAGGATCTCCGTTTCGCCGCCTAAATAAACGGAAACCTCGTGCTAAAAAATACGCACACGGACTCACACGTGATACGCACAGACAGACAAGATGGACTTAAGACAAACACATAGACACATGAATTTACACATGCATATATACATATATGCACAAAGACAAAGATAGACACACACACACACACACACACACACACACACACACACACACACACACACACACACACACACACACACACACACACACACACACACGCACGCACGCACGCACGCACGCACACACAGGATAGATAAGATTGAATCTTTATAGAGTAATAAAACGTATGAATAAAATATAAAGCGTAATGAATCCCCAGGAGAAGAGTGGCCCCCTCCCCTACCCCTACCCCCCTACAGCCTGACACCCCCACACCAAGCCCGCCACACACACACACCCATCCACCCTCCCCCTACACTCCAACATCCCTGCCACACACTCACCTCCCCCTCCCCTTCCCCCCTACATCCAGACCATCCCGCCAGCCCGCCATACACACACCGCTCCCCCTCCCCTACCCCCGCCCACCACACTCGCCTCGTCCGACAATAAAGAACTTTCGTTTTAGGCTTCCGTCGTCTACCTTTCTTTGCTTCCTTCTTTCCCTTCCTGTTTTTTTTTAACCCTGCCGCACCGCACACGCACACACACACACACACACACACACACACACACACACACACACACACACACACACACACACACACACACACATACACACACACACACACACTCTCACACACACACACACACACACACACACACACACACACACACATAGACACACGCTCGTGCAACACTAAATGCTTTTAGTTCTCTCATTCTCTGTTTTTCTTTCTCCTTCTCTCTCTCTTTCTCTACTTCCTTCCTTTCTCATCGTCATCCCCATTCTTACTCCAATTCCTACTCTCACTCCAAAGTCTCATTCTCACTCCCAATTATTCCTACTTTTACTCCCATTCCCACCCCCAATGCCTACTTTTCATTCCCATTCCCATACCCACAATCACTCCCTATTCCTACTTTCACTCCCAATTCCTACTTTCACTCCTAGTCCCACACCTAATGCCTACTTTTACTCCCACTCCCTCTCCCACTCCCACTCCCACTCCCACTCCCTCTCCCACTCCCCGACACATACCCGCACATACACCGCCGGAGCACACAAGCCGAAGGAGCAAACACCACGCGCCCAGCACATACGTCGCCGTAATATCTCTCGTGGAGGTTTTTAAATTCAAGTAAAACAATTAAGGCAGTGAAGAGGAGAAGGGGGTGGAGGGGAGGGTGTGAGGGAGAAGGGATGGGGGGTGGGAAGTGTGAGGGAGGTTGGGTATGGTGTGAGGTAGGAGGGGAGGGAGGGTGGGAAGTGTGAGGGAGGAGGGGAGGATGGGTATGGGAAGTGTGAGGAGGATGGGTATGGTGGAGGGAGGGAGGGAGGGTGGAGAAGTGTGAGGGAGGAGGGAAGGGGAGGGTGAGGGAGGGTGGAAAGTGTGAGGGAGGGAGGGAGGGAGGGTGGGTATGAGTGTGAGGGAGGGATGGAAGGGAGAGGTGGGAAGTGTGACGGAGGAGGGAAAGGGGGGAGTGTGAGGGAGGGTGGAAAGTGTGAGGGAGGAGGGTAATCGTGAGGGAGGGTAGGTTGTGGGGTAGGGTAGAGCGTAGGCACGACCGGATAAGTTAAGAATGAGGTCAGGGAATAGAGGTGAGAGTTCAAGGTGTAAGTTGTGAGGCTGGGGGTTGAATGCATCACGGGGAAGGGATGTGAGGTTGCAAAGTGTGAAGCAAGGCAGCATGGCGTGAGATACGGCGTAAGGCAACGAAAGGGGAAGGGAAACAGGTGGGACAACGGGAATGGAAAGGAGAGGGAGATAGGGAAGTGGTGAAAGGAGGAGGAGAGAGGAAAGGGTGAATCAAGCTTTTTTGGCAAGGGGAAGGGCGTGAAGTAAGGTTGCATGAAGGGAGACGGGGTACAAGTGTAAGGCAAGGATAAGGGTAGACGGCAGGGAAAGGGTACATGACAGGGGAGGGTTGACGGAAGGGTAGACGGTAGGAGATGGGTAGATGGCAGGGGAGGGGTAGACGGAAAGGTAGACGGTAGGAGAAGGGTAGATGACAGGGGAGGGGTAAACGGAAAGGTAGACGGTAAGAGATGGGTAGATGAGAGGGGAGGGTTGACGGAAGGGTAGACGGCAGGGAAAGGGTACATGACAGGGGAGGGTAGACGGAAGGGTAGACGGTCGGGGAAGGGTAGATGACAGGGGAGGGTAGACGGTCGGGAAAGGGTAGATGACAGGGGATGGGTAGACGGGAAGGGTAGACGGATGAAAAAATGGGTAAAACCTCATGACTGGGAAGGGTTGACCGCTTGTGGAAGGGTAGACGGTCAGGGGAAGGGTAGATGGCAGCGGGAGGGTGATAGAGACGGAAAAAAGAAAAAAAAATACGTCTTTTTGTTGCGTGTTAGGTAAACGTGTAGGAGAAGCTGGGGTTAGATGACGGGGCTTGGGTAGACGAGGAAGGGTAGGATGAAGACATTTCAAACCTCATATCTCGAGGACTTTTTGGCTCTCTCGCTCTCTCAAGAAGACGAACAAAGAGATCAGCGAGGGGCGATAGAGACGAAAAAAAAGAAAGAAAAAAATACGTCTTTTTGTTGCGTGTTAGGCATGCGTGTGATCAAGCTGGGGTTAATCTTGGCTTGCGTGCGAGCCATCTGATTCAATTTCAAACATATTGAGGACTTGGCTCTCGCTCTCTCTCTCTCTCCATTTCCCTCCTCTTTCTCCCTCTCTTCCTCTCTTCTCCACTTTACTTTACTCTACTCTTACCCAAACGGGAACACAAAAAAATCCGGGATCACCATTCCTCACCCCAAGAAAAGAAAAGAAAGATATAGACAGACAGATAGAAAGAAAAGAAAGAAAAAATAAAACAAAAAAAGGAAGAAAGCAAGAAAAGAAAGAAAAAGATAAAAAAAGAGGCAGACAACTAATTCCCCGCCTGAACCGCCCCTAATTAGCCGAACCGCATTGTATTCTCCCCGGCCCAAGAAAAGCATCCTTTTATCACCCCGGCCGACACAATGGAGGGCCCCCGGCTGCCTAAGGACGCCCTCGCAGATCCTGTGAGGGGCGCAGGAGTGGGAAATCGATCCCTTTTTCCAACAGCTTCCTGAAGGATCGAAAAAGGAGACCTGAGAGACGTTGAAACTACTACTCCCCCCTCCCCTTCCACCCCCTCCACCCCTTTCTCTCTCTCTCTCTCTCTCTCTCTCTCTCTCTCTCTCTCTCTCTCTCTCTCTCTCTCTCTCTCTCTCTCTCTCTCTCTCTCTCTCTCTCTCTCTCTCTCTCTCTCTCTCTCTCCCCTTCTCCTTATGAAGATTCGTGCTAAATCTATAATAATCTTATAATGATGACTGGATTATTTTTAAATCCTTTTAAATCTGGGTCTTTCGTAATCCTCACCTTGGCGTAAGACAAAAAGAAAAGAAAAAGTATTTTCTATCTAATAGGTACGGAGGGTGTCGTGAAAGGTGAGGGGGAGGGGGGAAGGGTGAGGGGGAGGAGGGGGAAGAGAAAGGAAGGAGAAGGGGAAGGGAAAGGGGGAAGGGCGAGAGAGTAAATGTGAGGGGGAGGGGGAGTGGGAGGGAGGAGGGGAAGGGGTGGGGGAAAGAGGGGAAAGGAAGGGAAGGAGGGGGGAGGAGGAGAAGAGGTGGGTGAATGTGAGGGGGGAAAGGGGAAGGGAAAGTGGAAAAAAAGGGGAAGGGAAAGTGGAAAGAGGAAGGGGAAGGGGTGGGGGCAAAGGGAACTGGAACAAGTGGGGCAAGAGGAATGGAAAGGGGAGGGAGATATGGAGGTTGAGGGTGAAGGGGGGAGGGGAGAGGGGAAAGGGTGAGTCAGGCTATTTTTTGTGACATGTCCTAATTACGTTAATTGTGGTTTGATTCTCGTCAGCTCTTATTCTCTCTGTTGTCTTCATTATCATTAACGTCATAATCATTACGTTTCAAGTTTAGAAAAAAAATCTTTAGCTTAATTATAATTAATAGACTTTTTGTTAATTATCTTTAATCTGTAAAACTTTGTATACAACATTATGCATGCAAGAAAATTTCACAATCATGCGTCGCAATACTCTGCAGCAATGCACGCTACACTCACCACACACACATACAAACACACACATACAAAGAATCTCATAAAAAACTTCTTTATTATTCAATTCTATCTCTTTTTCAGGAGGAAGTGGGAGGGGGCATAATTCCACTCCCTATCTACTTCTGGATGCAAATCTACCTCAGATCGACCGTGTCTACTGAATAACCGGGCGAGAAATAAGGAATAAATGGGTGTCCTCACAAGCACTGTGCCGTTAATGGTGACTCGAAAAAAAAAAAAACATCCTACCATATCCGGACTGGCCTATAAACCGAGTCACGTGACCCTTTGGCCGCAAGAAAAGCGAGGAGCTCCCAGTGCCAAAGGGCCAGTGCCAGGGTGCCAGCGCAAGAGACGGAGAAACAACACCTCACGCATCTCGGACTCACCACCTGTAAAAAAGGAAGAATCCAATAATTTTCATACAAAGACAAAAATGGACAATTAAGAAAAAAATGAAAGGGAAAGAATAAACATGTCAGATATGTGTCATAATATTTATGTGTTCGATGTTCAAGGTTGTTCGTGATAAGAGTATTCGGATGCGCTCAGGTCAACGTCCCCTAAACCCTCCATTCCTTAGATTCCAATAAAAAAAATCCAATTAATCTATCAATATGGACAAGAGATTCCGTGTCGTTCTTGGAAGCAAAACCCAAATTCGAGATTCGCCGGACCAACGAAACGACAAAGGGCGACCGCCGCCCGCGCCTTCCAGGAAAGTCTTCGTCCGCCCTTTCGTTCGGATCCCCAACATTATGATCAACATCGCTCGAGAAAAATTAATCGTGGCATCTGCTGGTTGACTGTATATGCTGGTGTTCGAGCTCAGCAGAAATGGCAGCCAACAGACTCGCACGAGCATTCAACGGCACGCAATTCGCACAAAAGCTCGACGTGCCAAACAGACAAACAAACCCCGTGATGCATCCACACGCAGAGCTTGCTAATGTCCGTGTAAACTCCGCGGCGATTCCATAGCCAAAGCAGCTGCGTCGCCACCGACCGAGACCTTCAACAACGACCTTCAACAACCCACAACACAACCGCATCGCGACACATTCAACACCAACATTACAACCATCGAGTCTCATCCTTACCACCAGCGCAACACCGTAGCAAAACCACCAGCGACCAACACCACCACAGAGCTGCACTGCAACACTACCAGCACAATACCAGCACCAAAGTATCACAATCGCTATCTCCTGTGCAACACCACCACCACCACCGCTCCACCACCGCCGCCAGCACCGACCTGAAAGAAGGTGGCCGCGCCCCTACAGCCCAGGATGGCATGTGTCCCTTTATGCGACTTCTTGATCGGTGGAACAAGCGTCTAAACGCGGGCGAAGGAGAAGAGACGCGCACGGGACGATAACAAGGGGAAGGGCAAGGACAAAGGGAGAGGGGGAATGATGACCGGAGACTGACAGGGGATCAAGACGTAAAAAAAGAAAGAAAAAAAGGGGTCCCTCCAGCTGTCTCCCTCGCCTGTCTGCTTGTCTGTCTGTCTGTCTGTCATTCTCTCTTCCAAACAGACAACACAAGCTGACAATGGAGTTGGATGAAGAGACATCAAAAGTTTAGAAGAAACAAACAGCCTGATGTAAGCTATCATAAACCCCAGGGAGAGGCGAAGGGGGGAGAGGGACCAGGTGGGGGGGATCGGCGTGGGGGAGAACGAAGAAACGAACGAAAAAAGAAGGAGAAAGTAAACAACGGGCAAGAACAAAAACTCGGAATCGGAGGAGAAACGAATAAAGAGAACACGGGAGACGGAGGAGTAGAAGAGCGAACGTCGGAACGGGAGAAAGAAGAAAAGAGGAATGGCGTTCGGAGGGAGAGACTCGAAAGAAAGGAACGAGGAGGAGGATGAGGAGGATGAGGATGAGGATGAGGATGAGGATGAGGAGGAAGAGGAGGAGGAGGAGGAGGAAGAAGAAGAAGAAGAAGAAGAAGAAGAAGAAGAAGAAGAAGAAGAAGAAGAAGAAGAAGAAGAAGAAGAAGAAGAAGAAGAAGAAGAAGAAGAAGAAGAAGAAGAAGAAGAAGAAGAAGAAGAAGAAGAAGAAGAAGAAGAAGAAGAGGGGGAGGAGGGGGAGGTCGCGAGGTAAATCCCGCATGAAACTCGGGAGTGGGAGTGCGGCGGCGACGGCGGCGTTATCACTCACCGCAGACGCCGCGCCCGCTCCCTCTCCCCCGCCCGGGGACCCGACGCGCCCACACAAACGGTATTTGACGACTCTCTCGCTTCTCTCTCGCTTCTCTCTCTCTCTCTCTCTCTCTCTCTCTCTCTCTCTCTCTCTCTCTCTCTCTCTCTCTCTCTCTCTCTCTCTCTCTCTCTCTCTCTCTCTCTCTCTCTTATTTTTCTCCTTTTCCTTTTCTCCTCCTCCTTTCTCCTTCTTCTTCTTCTCTTTTCTTCTCCTTTTCCTTTTCCTTTTCTCTCCTTCTTCTCCTACTTTCCCCTTCTTCCCTTTCTCTTTCCCCCTCTCACGCACATAAACAAACACGTAAACAGACATTACCCAAACCATCATACTCGCCCACATACACACAACCACAAACAAACAAACAAACAGAAAACGCCCCCTCACGCCCCCCCCCCTTCCCCCGCGCTTCCTAGATATTGGCCATACATTTCCCTTCCTTCCTCCCCCTCCCCCTCCCCCCTCCCCCTGTCACCCTCACCCTGTTTTAAAGGCCCCCATTTCGCCGGCCATTTGAAGAAAAAATAAGTTTCACGGCCGACTTCGTCATCCTCTCGGGGGAAAAGGCCATGGCGGCATCTTTATCACTTTCCTCTTCCTCTTCTGATTCTTCTTCCTTTCCTTTCTTCATTCTTCATTTTCTCTTACTTCCCTCTTCCGCTCCCTCTCTTTCCCCTCGATCCTTTTCCTCTTAATTTTTCCTGATTTTTTTCGTATTCCTCTTCTTCCTCCTCCCTTCCTTTTTCCTCCTATTTCCATTCCCCTCCTTCTCTTCTTTATTTCTCTTTCTCTGTTCTTTTCCCCTCCAGAGGGAGAGAGGGAGGGAGGGAGGAGTTGGAGCAATTAAATAACCACGAGGAATTAACGAATGAAAGAAAAAAATCGACCGCCAGCCTTTGTTGAAAAAAAAGATTAAGTCTTCCGGCAAATGATCTAATCTGGATGCGTGTTGCTCATAAAAAAAGCTGAATTCACTCTAGTACAAAAAAATAGCCTTCCTACTTCACTCTTGTCCGAACAGACACAGATCCAGCACACACGCACGCATACAACGTACACGCACACACACACACACACGCGCAACGCCTAGGAAAAAAACGCAAACACAGTAACTAAAACGATACAAGAAGGAGCATTGGTGGACAGGAGTTCGGATGAGGGGGGGAGGGGGGGAGGGGGTTTGTAGCGGCCGGACCGACAATATTACATTTCATGCTGCATAAGTTGACAACAGAGCAATAGTTTGCAAGTTGCAGCGCTACAGGCCAAGACTTTGCCTACAATTTACCTGGCACAAGTTCACGGTCGCGCACCTTACAGACTCTGAGCGGGAAGGAGGCGAAGGAGGAGGAGGAGGAGGAATAAGATGAGGGAGAGGACGAGAAGGAGGAAGAGGAAGAGAAGGAGGAGGAGGAGGAGGAGATGAAGAAGAAGAAGAAGAAGGGGGAAGAGGAGGAGGAGAGGAGCAAGAAGAAGGAGGAGGGGTGGGGGGGGAGGAGGAGGGAGGAGGAGGAGGGGGAGGTGAAGGAGGAGGAGGGGGGGAGGTGGAGGAGGAGGAGTAGGGGGGGAGAAAGTGGATAAAAGAGGGAGGGGGAGTAAAGGGAGGAAAAATGAGGGGGGAGGAGAAGAGAAAGAGCGATGATTGGAAGGGACAGCGTGGGAGAGATTACCAATAACATCGTTGTATAGTCACTTCAAATAATTACACCTGTAAGAGTGGCTTGATAACAGCCGCAGACGTACATGTACATGTACGTATACACACACACAAACACACACATACTCCAGACACAAACATATACACCCCTACGCACACATACACCCCCCTCCTCCCCACGCACACGAACCAAAACCACACAGACAACACTACGCATAACTCAGCCCCATCTGGTCACCCCCCCTCCTCCTTCACCCCATTTCCCTCATTCTCACCAACGATAAACCGCGAACATAATCCTCTAAAAAGAAAAAAGAAGAAGAAAAAAAACACGAAACAAAGAGAACTCGCTAAAAGAGAGAGTGAAAAGGGAATAAAGAAATCCCAAGAAAGCCCTCCATGTGTGTGGGAGCAAATCTCGTGGTGGTGTCTACGTGCGGTGGGGAAGAGGTGGGGAAGATAAGGAAGAGATGGGGAAGATGTGGGGGAGAGGTGGAGAAGAAGTGGGGGAAGAGGTGGAGAAGAAGGGAAAGAAGTGGAGAAAAGGTGGGGAAAAGACAAGGAAAAGACAGGGACTAAGCGGGATAGTGGTGGGGAAGAAGTAAGGAAGAGAGCAGTAAGAGGAAAGGAAGAGAGGGGGAAGAAGAACGGAAGAGAGGGGGAAGAAGAGAGGAAGAGAGGGGGAAGAGGTAAGGAAGAGAGAGGGAAGAAGAAAGGAAGAGAGAGGAAAGAGGTGGTAAAGAGGTGGGGAAGAGGTGAGGGGAGAGCGAAGTAGATGATCCTTAAGACAAGGATAATGTTTCCCCTGACGAGGCTCTCTCCCGAGTCCATTCTCGAAATTCCACTTTTAGGATAGCGGGGAGAGGAAAGGCGAGAGGGAGGGAGGGAGGGAGGGAAGGAGGGAGGGAGGAGGGAGGGAGAGAGGTAGAGATAGATAGATAGAGATAGAAAGATAGATAGATAGAGAGAGAGATAGATAGATAGATAGATAGATAGATAGATAGATAGATAGATAGATAGAGAGAGAGAGAGAGAGAGAGAGAGAGAGAGAGAGAGAGAGAGAGAGAGAGGAGAGAGAGAGAGAGAGAGAGAGAGAGAAGAGAGAAGAGAGAGAGAGAGAGAGAGGGGGGAGAGAGAAAGAGGAAGAGATAGATAGATAGACAGAGAGAAGGAGATGACCCCAGCACGCCCTACCTTGCCCTATCCGACCGGCAGCCGGATAATCCCCGGCCGCTACCCACACGGCGCGCGCCTCTCCCTCTACCTTTCGGTCGCTCCCGATATCTTTACGGCCAAGCGCGCTGAATTGATTTCCAATCGTAAAACAAATAAAAGTACACATAAACGCCCGCGCGCACGCATAGAAAACACAAACGCATTTTCTCTCTCATACACACGAACGGCGCACTCGCGTTTTGTGTCGCCGGGAAAAAGGGGATAAAACGTATGCTCGCCGTTCTTTTGCGAGGCCAAGTGACTGCCGCCGCTGCCTCTGCGCCGGGAGCTGTGCGTGTGCAGGCATTTTTCCCTCTCCCTTCCACCCTCCTTCCTTCCTTCCTCCCTCTAGCTCTTCTCTTCTCCTCTCCCTCCCTCCCTTCTTCCACTCCTTCTCTCCTTCCTTCCTTCCTTCCTTCCTCCCTCCTTCTAACCCTTCTCTTCTCCCTCCCTCCCTCCTTCCACCCCTTCTCTCCTCCCTCCCTTCTTTCATCCATCCATCCACCCATCCATCCATCCACCCATCCATCCACCCATCCATCCATCCATCCATCCCATCCATCCATCCACCCATCCATCCACCCATCCATCCATCCATTCATCCATCCATCCATCCATCCATCCACCCATCCATCCATCCATCCATCCATCCACCCATCCATCCATCCATCCATCCATCCATCCACCCATCCATCCATCCGTCCGTCCATCCATCTATCCATCTATCCATCCACCCATCCATCCATCCAATCACCCACCCATCCATCCATCCATCCATCCACCCACACACCCACCCATCCATCCATCCATCCATCCATCCATCCATCCATCCATCCATCCATCCATCCATCCCTTCCCTCAATGTTCTTCGCCACACGCAAGGCACCGGCAATGTCCCCGCAAACGTCTCCCTCGACCTCGCTCGCACTCGCAGAAGGGAACCCGACCGCGCGACTCGCCCTGCTCGGATGCCCACTGTTTACTCGCCCGACCGCCGCCGCCAGACGAACAGAAGGTGCTCTGCAGGCTCGTCCTCCTCCTTCCCCTTTCCCTCTTCCCCAACCCACTTCCTACTCCCTCTCCCGTCCCTGCCCCTTCTCCTTCCTCCTTCCCTCCTTCCCCAACCCACTTTCCTACTCCCTCTCCAGTCCCTGCTCCTCCTCCTTCCCTCTTCCCTCTTCCCCAACCCACTTTCCTACACCCTCTCCAGTCCCTGCCCCTCCTCCTTCCTCCTTCCCTCCTTCCCCAACCCACTTTCCTACACCCTCCTCCGTCCCTGCCCCTCTCCCGCCGTGAACAGCAGCAGCAGCAGCTATTTGGCCGCCTGACCGCTTCCCCGCTTGACCGAGAGAAGACAACGGTACCGGGTCATAATGCGATTAAGCTTCTCCCTCCCTCCCTCCCCCCTCCCCCCACCCCTCACACTCGACCAACACAATTAATGCATTGGCGAAACATTGTCTGCCGGGCGAGGCTCCGAGAGGCCTTTATGGGTCGCGGCTTAGGAGGGAGAAGGATGGAGGGAAGGGGAGAGGAGGAAGCGAAATGGAGGGAAGGGGAGAGGAGGAAGTGAAATGGAGGGAAGGGGAGAGAAGGAAGCGAAATGGAGGAAGAGAAATGGAGCAAGGGAGATGGAGGAAGAGAAACGGAGGAAGGGAGATGCAGGAAAAGAAAAGGAGAAAGAGAAATGGAAGGAAGATGGAGAAATAGAGATGGAGGAATGGGAGAAAGGGAAAATGGAGAGGAGGGAAAGATATGGAGAAGAAGAGTAACAAGGAAAGGGAGAGAGAGGTAGGAAAGGGATGAAAGAATTGAGATGGAGGGCAAGAGTGAGAGGGGACAAGACAAGCGTGAAGAGAGATGGAGGGAAACACATGGAGACAGACAGGGATGACAGGCAAGAGTAAAGAGGACAGAAAGGATGAGAGGAAAATGGATAGAGAAATGAGGAGAGGAAGGTTAGAATGGAAGTACAGGAAGAATATGAAAAAATGAAGATAAAAAAGGGAGAGGAAAGGATGACTAAGTAGGGAAGAGAGCCAAAGCAAAGAGAAGTTAAATACACAGCGACCAAAGAAAAGTAAGAACACCCATAACAAAATAATAACAATGAACACGATAACAACACGAATATCCGACTGATAACAGAGATGAAAGATGATAATTCTGCCCGTGATAATGAACATGGTAATAACGATGAAAACAACAGAGTAAATTACCAATGCCGTAAAACAGAGCTACGTTACACCAGTAAAATTTAGCACTCTACAAAATTGGCCATAAAGAGCTTAAAGTGCAGGTAACGCAACGAATCGTAATTTTTATTACCTTTTTATTATTCTATTTAAACCCGTTCGCACTGATTTACCTGCGCACATAATTGAGAAAGGAGTTTTTTTTTTAATACGATAACCCGAGAAGCGATTTCAGGATTATGAAATGCCTGGGAAATGTAGTGGAAGGAGTTGATGGAGTTGTAGGAGTGGCTGGAGTAGACGAAGTGGAAGGGGTGGATGGAGCTGAGGGAGTGGAAGGAATTTATGGAACTGAAGGAGTGAGAGGAATGGATGAAGTGGATGCAGTGGATGGAATGGAAGGAGTGGAGGGAGTAGGAGTGGATGGAGTTGAAGTAGTGGATGGAGTGGAAGGAGTGAGTGGAGTGGAAGGGGTGGATGGAGTTGAGGGAGTGGAAGGAATTTATGGAACTGAAAGAGTGAGAGAAATGGATGAAGTGGATGCAATGGAAGGAGCGGATGGAGTTGTAGGAGTGGAGGGAGTAGGAATGGATAGAGTGGAAGGCACTCCAAGCATTCGGTCGCAGGATGAGTGACTGCCGCGGCCCACCTGACCCCATTAGCCGCCGAAACTACAAGTCCTTACTTCTTTAAATGTCTTTGCTTGCTCACTTCTCCTCCAACTCGCGTTTATAACAAAAACATAAACACACACACGAAGTTTAACCCTTCTCCCCCACCGTAGTTTAACTTGGCATGGTTTTATATTCACCGTCTCTTTTTCTCTCTTTCTATTTTCATTTCTCTCTCTCTCTCTCTCTCTCTCTCTCTCTCTCTCTCTCTCTCTCTCTCTCTCTCTCTCTCTCTCTCTCTCTCTCTCTCTCTCTCTCTCAGTTTTCTTTCTTTCTTTCCTTCCTTCTTTATTTCTTTCCTTCCTTCTTCCATTCTTTCCTTCCTTCTTTTTTTCTTTCTCTCCACTTTCCTTCTTTCCCTTTTGTCTATTTTTCTCTCCTTTCCTCTCACCCGTTATCACATTAGCCCTAAACTACATCCACATCTCTCATCACATCTTCCCGTTTTTCTTAACAATTCGCTCTTTTTCTTTCTTTCTTTCTTTCTTTCTCTTTTTTGAAGCATTTTCAAAAAGACAGAAAAAAAATAAAGACGAAATGTGAGACGAAATGCTATAGAATGGAACCAATGCGATTTTCCCGACTCCACTCCAACCTATTTAGCAGACTCATTAGCGAGCGCACAGGTGGTTCGGCGCTAACAGGTGGGGATAGATGGTGGACAGGGGGGGAGAGGCGGGACGGGGGAAGATAAAAGGATGAAATGCGGGAAAGAGACAGAGGAGGAGAGGGAGCGGGAGTGGGAGTGGAGGGAGAAAAAGGGAGGAGGAGATGGAGGAGAGAAGAGAGGAGTGAGAGGGGGAGAGGGGGAGAGAGTGGGGAGAGTGGGGAGAGAGAGAGAGAGAGAGAGAGAGAGAGAGAGAGAGAGAGAGAGAGAGAGAGAGAGAGAGAGAGAGAGAGAGAGAGAGAGAGAGAGAGAAATAGAACGAGAAAACAGAGAAATGGAAGGAAGACTAGGAAGGTAGGACGGAAGAAAGGGGGAAAAGGAAGGAAGGACAGAGGGCAGGCGGGAAGAGGGAGGGGGGGTGAGGGAGAGGGGAGGCACCGTCTCATGTAGCGTGTCGGACGCTCGTAAAGTGACCCTATTATGAGGGAACTTTGTGGAGGCCGTGTTGACAAATCCCTCCGACTCAGCATTCCGGGAGGACAAAAGAGGGCGGCGAGGCAGACCCCTTTTCCCCTCCGCGTGGAAACACATCCTCGCCTGTCGTGCTCGTCTGCTTGTGCCTGGGTGTGCCTGCGTAAGTGGTGTGTGCTTGGGTGTATCGGAGGAAAAGTCCCACGGAGAAGAACGCCCTCTTTGTGATCCGGGCAGAAGAGCTGGCGGGCAAGACATGCAAGCAAGCAAGCAAGCAAGCGAGGTAGAAGCGAAGATGGAAGGCAAGCAAGCGCGCGGGGTGGAGGCGACGAGGATAAGCAAGCGAGCGGGCAAGTTGGAAGCTAAGACGGCGGGGAGGCACTTAGCGCGGGCGCCGCCACACATACTGATCAGCCGCAGGTCGGCGCGAGGGTGGGCGGTCACGCGGGCGGCGTCGCGATAAAAATGCAGAAGCCGGGCGGACTAAGGAGCGAGATAAGCCGGGGCGTTTGTGCCTAATGTCGGTAATAAACCATAGGTATCCCCCCCTCCTTCCCAGCCACCCCCCTGCCATCCCCCACCCTCCTTCCCTGCTATCCCCCCAAGCCCCCCCCCCCCCCGACCCCGCCCAACCCCGACACCCGACTGCCATTCGTCCTTCGAGCGCCGGGCGTCCCTTCACAGACCTGTCTCGGCCCCAGCGACGACTCCTACGACATCCGGGAAAACAAACACACATTTGCGAAGAAAAGGAACTTAAAAAAAAGAATTAACGGGAGAAAGAAAGGGCGGTTGCGATGCCATTCCTAGCTGTCTACAGGCCACACACCCCTCCCCTCCTTTCCCCTCCCCAGCCCCCTTCCCCGAGTGGCTACAAATGCGAGGATAGACCACTGAAGCAAAGTTTCCTCTTCCCTCCCTTCCCCTTCCCCTCCCTCCCTCCCCCGGCCCTAAGAGCGTCCCAAAGGAGTTGGGCGTGAAAGTTTATATGGGCTGCTCATCCCCCATTCCAACGCCCCCTCGGAGGACCTTCTCCCCGATGATGTTGGCGGGGGGGGGGGGGGGAAGAGAGGGCATGAGGGGAAGTGGGAAGGAAGGGAGAGGGGAGAGGGCACGAGGAGGAGCGGGCGAGAAGAAGAAGGAAGAGAGGGGATGCGGGAAGGAGGGGAGAGAAGAGACGAAGCAAGGGATAGCGGTAAGGAAGGGAGAGAGAAGAGACAGTACGGGAGGTAGCAGGGGGGAAAGAGGAGGGAGGAAAGGACATGGGGAAGCGAGAAGGAAAGGAAAGAGGGGCGGGCACGAAAAGAAGCGGGAAGGAGTGAAGGAAGACAGAAAAGGAGGGAAAATGAGAAGGAGCAGAAGGAGGGCATTTCGAACAAGGGCGTGGCCGAGCAACAGGGAGGGGGGGAGGGGGGGAAGAGGGGAGGTCAAGAAAGGGAAGGATGGTCGGCGGTCACCACAGTGGCTGTCAGTTAAGCTCTCCACTCATGAAAATTCTATCTGGCGATCTCAAACACATCCAAAGGGATAAGCGCTGGTACATGGGGCGGAGGGCTGGGAGTGGGGTGGGGTGGGGTGGGGGTGGGGGGAAGGAGAGGTTGGGGGATAGGCGATGGGGTAGAAGAAGAGATGGAAGGAGGGCGAGAAGGGGAAATGGGGAGGTGGAAGGAGGGCAGGAAGGGGAAATGAGGAGGAGAAACAGAGCGTGTGAGTGTCAGGAGGGAAGGAGAGATAAGGAGAATAATGGAAATGGGAGGGGCGAGGCAGGAGGAGGAGGAGGGGGGGGAGTAAGTGAAGGGGAAGTAAGTGAAGGAGGAGGAGGAAGAGGAGAAGTAAGAGGAAGAGGAGGAAGATGACAAAGAGGCCAAAGAAGTGCCAGAGAGGGAGTGAGGGGAAGACTGAGACGGGGACCAAACAAGAGCCGCAAGGGTGGAAAGTGATACACGGAGACACAGGACAAGAAGATAGGCCTATTGAATAAAACCTACCTCTATCACGAAAAAAAAACCTCCTCCTCAAAACCTCATAAAACAACCACAATAACAATCACAAAAAAAGAAGAAAAATATATCCACCTCTGTTATCGCGTATCAACTTCCTTAGCGAAACACAGCAGCAGCGCCTTGCAATGGCCTCTGCAACACGGGACACGCCACTCTTATCACCAAGGCTCCCTCAGCCACACCCTCAGCACGTGCTCGGCCACTAATGATTCCAAATATTATGAAATGTATATAAAAAAATGCTTTTAGTGGCATCATCTCGACCGCTGTGCCATTAATTAAAATCGTGAAACAAAACCGTTTCATATTACGGCTGAATTTATTCTTTTTATGAAATAATTTCGCTACGATATTAGTTATTCATGGCGGATATAATTGAGAAATGAAAACAATTCAGCAGATATATTAGCTCTTTCTGACTCTTTGCACTCTCTGCCTACAGGGCCTTGCTTTTATTTCCATTTTATTTTTTTTTTTCATGTTCATCTGTGTCGTATACATTTTTTTCTTTCGTATGCATATATATATATATATAAAATCTGACCGACCTTTTTTTCTTTCTTTTTTCTTTTTTTTTGTCGAAGCTGTGGCACGCGGGATTCGGAGCCTGAGGCGAGCTGGGTGAGGGGACCACAACACGCTACACTCCCGCAACTAATTAAATTGTTCCATAAAACCATTTTGCTTTTCAAAACATTTCGACATTTATGTCAAAATGAGAAATTTGTGATGTCGTCATCCAATCACGGTCACGGCCTGAGCTGCGATTCGGATTCATACTCTCTCTCTCTCTCTCTCTCTCTCTCTCTCTCTCGCTCTCTCTCTCTCTCTCTCTCTCTCTCTCTCTCTCACACACACACACACACACACACACACACACACACACACACACACACACACACACACACACACACACACACACACACACACACACACACACCCAATCCGGCTCTCTCTCTGTTTCTCTCTCCCCTCTCCCCCTCCCCTCCCTCTCTCTTACCAGATCCGACCACAAACGCCCCCCCCCCGGGCAAAAAGCCACGACGGCCGACCCGAAGCAGCTCGCCCTGCCCCGCCCTCGCCCTCCGCTCTTCTCTCGCTATCTTCGTCGCTGTCATTATCACCATTCATCATCATCATCATCATCACCACTATCATTCGCTTTACTGCCCCCCCCCCAAAAAAAAAAAAAAACACCGGGAGCAATATTTCAAAGCGATGCCGGTGATTAAGAAGAAAGATAAAACACGAATAATGACACGAACGGGGTTTATATTCCTCGGGCTCGTCACCCAAACACGACCTTGACAGACCGGGTATATTTTATGCAGGAACGTTAATGGTCCCTAGAAGACCAGGCAGCCAGACAGACAGCCACCCGACCGCGACGAGACGAAACAAGACAAGACAAGTGAAGACAGCCAACAAATTGCGGATAATAAATATATATGAGCCTCCCACCGGTTTTTTTTTCTCTCTCTTTCTCTTTTACATATGAGCCTCCGACCGATTTTTTTCTGTATTTTTTCTCTCTCTTTCTCCTTTTTCCTGCTTACATTATTTTTTCTTTCACTTATCCCTACTACGCTTCGTCTTTTTCCCCCTCCTATTCCTTTTTTTCTTCTTATTCCTTACTCCTTCCCTTTCCGTCTCCCCCCATCGCTTTTCCTCCACATCCTCTTCCTATCTTTTCCTATTCCGCCTCATGGCGTTTCCTTTCCCACCACCTCCTCCTACGCCTAATTACTTCTCCTATCTCTTCTTCCACCCTCTATTCATTCGACTCCTTCTACACCATCTTCCATCATTTTTTTCTCTCCCTCTTACCTTTATTTTTACCCTACCCACTCGCTCGTCCGTATCCTCTTAACTGCTTCTCTTTCACTTACACTTTTTTATTTTCTCTCTCTCTCTCCACTTTTTTTTCCTTTAAGCCATCTTGGTTTCAGAGACGCAAAGTGTTAAGTGTCTGCCGCCTCCAGAAACTGACAGCAAAGGGAAGAAAGTGGTGGTGAGTCTCGCACATTCCTAGAAGCCGTATAAAAAAAAAAAAAAAAAAAAAAAAAAAAAAAAAAAAAAAAAAACAGGGAGTAAAAAAGGGAGGGGTGGAGACGAAGAGAGGGTGGAGGGAGGAAGGGGGGAGGGAGGGAGGAAGAGAGGGCGTAGGGAGGGAAGGAGGGAGGAAGAGAGGGCGTAGGGAGGGAGGGAGAGAAAGGGAGAGGGAGAAAGAGAGCGAGAAAGAGACACAGAGAGAAAGAAAAAAAGAGAAAAAACAATTACCTACCTAAAAAGGAAAAGAAAAAGAAAGAGGAACGAAACCAAGTGCCAGAAAAAAAACGTGAGCGAAAGAGAGAAAAACAGGAAAGAAGAAAACCCTCGGCGTCTCCCAGCCCGCCGCGTGGGTCGCCAACCATGAAGCCCGCTGCCTTCTAGAGGCCGCTTCCCTCACGATAAGGGCAGGGGGCATCGAGGGGGAAAGGAGGGCGAGGAGGAGGAGGAGGGGAGGAGGGGAAGGAGGGGGAGGAAGGAAGAGGAGTAGAGGACGAGGAGAAGGAAGGGGACGAGGAGGAGGATAGGAAGCAGGGAGATGGAGAAGGAGGGGGACGAGGAGAAGGAGAAGGAGGATGGCAAGGAGGGAGGAGGAGCAGGAGGAGGAGGGGAAGGAGGAGGTGGTTATGGAAGAGGAGGAAGAAATGCTGAAGGAGAAGTGGTAGAAGGAGGATGGAATGCTGGAGGGAAAGAAGTAGGAGTGCTGCCCCGAAGAGTGGGACTGCGATGGTCGTGGTGGTGATGCTGGTGACGATGATGATGGCGATAGAAGAAAGAGAAAGAGGAGAGAAAAAAAAACGAAGACGGAAGCGAAGAAAAGCGAAAGAAGAGGGAGAAGGAGGACACGGAAAAGGAAGAAACCCGTGGCCTCCTCCCAGCGAGGGTTTCCCAGCCAGAGCAACAGCATCAGGGCGGAGGAAGCGAGTGGCACGAGCGAGAGATGCCACGGATTCTGCCCGACGCGAGACGGCGCGATGTTTTGCTCTTTTTTATTCTTTTGGTTACTTTTTCATTTTAATCTGTACTTAATTTCTTTAATTTGTACACACACACACACACACACACACACACACACACACACACACACACACACACACACACACACACACACACATATATATATATATATATATATATATATATATATATATATATATATATATATATATATATATGTGTGTGTGTGTGTGTGTGTGCGCCTGTCTCTCTCTCTGTCTCTGTCTCTGTCTCTGTCTCTGTCTCTTGTTTCTAAGGAAAGGGAGGACGAAGAGGAGGAAAGGGTATAGGAGTAGGAGGAGGAAAAGGAAAAGGACAAGAAAGAGAAGAAAGAAGAGGAGAGGAAGGAGGAAGAGTGAAGTGAAACGTTTCTGGCGGAAGCATGGAATAAACACCTTCTATCAACCGAGGAACTTTCAACATCAATTTCACTTTGCCTAGAACGCGGGGGAGGAGGAGGAGGGGGGGGGGTCTCAGGCCGCATATGGCCTACTAAAAAGAATACGAAAAAAAGAACGAGAGGGAGAGGGATTTAGGAAGGGACGGGGGTAGAAAGGATAGGAGGGGGGGAGGGGAGGGGAGGGGAGGGAAGACAGGAAGGCATAATAGGAGGGGTGGGGGTATGGGAGGGTATAATCGAAGAGGATGGAAGGGAGAGGAGTAAAGGAGGGAACAGGAGGAGGGGGAGTACAGGAAGGAATAAGAGGGGAGAGGGAGGTTATAGGGAGAAATTAGGGGAAGTAGGGGGGTATAGGAAGGCTCACGAATGGAGGCGGAGAGGTTTTCACGATATCCAAACAAGGAAGGAAGGAAGCAAGATGAGGGAGGGGCGGGGGAGGGGCGGGGGAGGAGGGTCTGAAGAGTGGGGGTGGATGGGGCCGAGGTGAGGGAGGGAGGGAGGAAGAGTATTAAGTGATTACCCAAAAAGGATGTATTGGGGGGGGGGAGAGACTACGAGGATGAGGGTAAGATGGGGGGGGAGTTGGGCTTATGTTGGAGAAGTGGGGAGGAGTGGGGGAGGCTTGGGGGAGGAGTGGGAGAGGAGGAGAGAGGAGGATTAAATGACATCTCATTATGGGTAAAGAAAGAAAGGATTTGAAGTGGGGAATGAAGGAAGTGAAGAGAGGTTACGGAAAAGAAGCTCGCCATCACCCCCCTCCCCTTCCCCCTTCCCTTATCCACCCCCCCCCCTCTTCCACCCCCATTTGCGGGAGGCGCGTGATCCGAGCAGGAGTAACGCGACGCCGTCACGCCCACAAGGCCAAAAGGCATCAAATATACAGCCCGCACGCCCTCCCCCCCCCCTCCCCCCTTC
>NC_091569.1:13012208-13014708 GCF_042767895.1 Penaeus vannamei | reverse complement strand
CCGTGCACCGAATATACGACACAAGGGCCTCCGCCTGATCTTACTTTGTTTATTAAAGCATTTGCATGTTTCATTAGCGCGGGGCGGCCGTGCAGACATCCACAGGCCAGCGCTAACCTAATCTCTCTCTCTCTTCACGGGCCAACAGTGTCCTGGATTCCGCCTCTGCCTCGCCGCTCTTAGGTCGTTCATCTCTATCCCTGGACACGGCCCGGTCGACCATAAGGAACATGAATCACGACGCGGCATTCATCAGTTCTTTGTGAATCTCCGAGGATTCTTGTGATCCGAAGGGTCACGTGATCGTCCGAGATTTACGAGATCCAAGAGGATTCAATTGATCCGCGAAGCTTTAAGTGATGTATGTTGCGCTGTTCACACAACTTTAAAATCAAGGAAGATTCAGGGAACTTCTAAACTACAGACGAACCCTACATGCATGGAGAAGATTTAGCTGAAGTTCTTAACTTGAGTTTCTCTATTACTGACTCAACATTCCAAACATTCTTCAAGATAAAAATGCTAAAGGAGCCTCAGAAGGAGCATCCACTACGAGCACAAGAAGGGGACACTCGTCGTCCCCAATCCGCGCAGCAAAACACAGACCCCACACGCGGACGGAAAACCTCGCGCGTGAAATACCCTGCACACCCGTCGCCATTTCCACCCCGGCGCCCCCTCTCTGTCATTTCAGCCTCACGGAGCTTGTATGTTGCGTTACGTTCACATTCTATCGAGGGAGGGATTCGGGGCGCGGGATGCAACAGTCCCCGAGTAATTAAACTAAATACCCGATCATTTAGCGCAAACTGCGATTCGTACACAGCGGCGGGGAGATATTGGCTCGCCTGCATTACAAAGAGGCCAATTCTCGCGCCTTCAAAAGAGCCAATCTTGGATGCTGATGATGCAGCGTCAGCTCAGGCGGGCAGCGCCCACTGACCCAGCGCCAGACAGGATGTTCCTTGACGACGCGCCCGCATCATGTCACGGATCGAGCGCGTGGGCGCGGCCAACGGCATTTTCAGGGATCAGCTGGACGGCGAGTTAGAGCGAACTCTAAGCGAGAGAAATCTGGCTGACGCGAGCACATACAGACACGCGCGGAGGCCCAGTTCGGATGCGGGAAAATAAATGCTTCGTCGGCTCATATGCTGATATAGGCATCTCAAGAATCCCTCCCGTAAAGCGAAAACGTTTCAAGCTCGAACCGCAGTTGCAAGCGACGACAGCATTTCCTAAGCGTTGCAGACTCTCTTTAAAGATTATGTAAAATATAAATAATACATATAAAAGTATATATATACTAGGGAAATGTATGAGTAAGATCGGGAGAATATGCTGACGAGGAATTGCTTAATCTGGCGATGGAGAACTGATAAGCTATTGGCGGTTAGTGTTTCTCGGTCAATGTCTCTGTGTCTCTAAACAAAGATATACAACGCTATCCCCCTTAACGATCGCCATCAAGTCTACGGGCAACAACCCTCGTTTTAATAACACGGCGCCTCGAATACCTCCCTCCCCCCACCCCTTCCCGACGGTCGAATCAGCGGGGTCCCTCGACTCATCTCTAAAACAGCAGCCTTCTCTTTACCCCCCACCCCACCCCTCAGCCCACCCCCACGACTTTCTCCACGACCCGCCCTGACCACACAGATAACAAACGGAGCTCCGCCTCCCTCCCTCCGCGTCCAACGACCATATCTGTCGCATACATCCATAAAAAAAAACAATATGGTGGAGCGAACGGGCAGCCAAAGCAATAAGGTGCTTACACGCTCCGCAAATCACCATAAAAAGCCTGTGGGATCGTCTGGGCCGCGAAGGTGAACAAACGAGGCCGCCCGCACGCAGAGAAGGGCCGCGTCGCACCTGCTTTATTTATTTACTTCTCTCCTGTCAAACCCCCTCCGTCCAGTTTGAGTCTCGACTGCTTTTTCCCGTTTCATAAATCCTCTCAAATCATCGTACTTTCCGTTGAAAATGTTCTTTCAAATCCACATTTTCTGTCTATTTTTGTTCTTCAAATCATCATACTTTCCGTTGAAAATGTTCTTTCAAATCCGGATTTTCTGTTTCATAAATTCTTTCAAATCATCATACTTTCCGTTGAAAATGTTCTCTCAAATCAACATTCTCCGAGAAGAATAAAAAAAAAAGTTCATAAAGCTGATATCATCCCCCGCATCTGTTTAATTGGATTAATTCACCCTCTCTCTCTCTCTCTCTCTCTCTCTCTTTTGCATACCTTCCTTTCTCATTTGTGCGCCTCTCTTTTAAAATACTCACCCGATACAAACAACGCTGCAGTCTGCCCGGGCTTACCACGACGGCGCCCATCGCCCGGCCTAATTGCCTAATTTCGTCCAGGTACAACGACACAATATCTTGCCTCGCGTTTTCTCGGTGAACCAACTCTTCGCGACGAGACTCCGATACCGAGCTCAATTCCGCGGCCTTAAAACTAGAGGATATTCACCCAGAGAGAGAGGGAGAG
>NC_091569.1:13002208-13009708 GCF_042767895.1 Penaeus vannamei | reverse complement strand
GAAAGATATAAGAAGCCGAAAAAGGAATAAGTCGAACAAGAAAGAAGAAAAAGGTAATGATGATGAAGAAAACGCGAAGAAAACGAAAAAGATGATTTAAAAAAAGACTACAAAGTAAAATAAACAAATAAAAAGGGAAGTCCCCAGAAGAAGGCAAAAGGAGAAGGTCAAAATGAGAAGCAAGAGTAATAGAGAGGAGGGCAAGGGGGAGGTGGCAGGTGGGGCCCCCGGGGAGCAGTTAACCCTGAGGCAAACTACCGGCGAGGCTTGATGGCCGACATGAATCATCACTCCAAGCCACGGGGAACTACTCCGCCACGTCGCGCCCAACTCCGCCCGAACTCAACTCAACCGCCTCATCAGGACGCAACTCCAGCATCACTCCGCCCGCTCCCTATCTCATTGCATCTACCGTCCTACCGAACCAGAGTACCTATCCACCTCCCTACTTACCTTCCTAGGCACCTGCTCAGCAACCTACCTACCTACCTACCTACCTACCAAACTATTTATTTATCTATCTATCTATCTAATTATCTATCTCTCTATCTATATATCTAATTATCTATCTATCTCTCTATCTATCCGTCTATCTATCTGCCAACCTATCTACTATTTATCTACCAGTCCTCCTACGCTTGCATCCTACAAAACTTTCACTTCATCCCCTCTACCCTACCTCTGCCATACCCTACGTATCACTTCACCTTACCCATCTCTTACCCACATCCTATCAATACCTCAACTCACCCTATGGAATCTTCCCCTACAACCTCCTATCCTCGCTTCGCACCCCACATACCGCACCTTGTCTACATCCTACTATTCTCACTTCACCCTACCTGCTACACCGTCACTTTAACCTACCACACTCTCACTTCACAGTACCACATTCTCACTTCACAGAACCACACTCTCACTTCACCCTACCTGCCACACTCTCACTTCACCCTGCCTACCAACACCCCACATACCGCACCTTCACTACATCCTATTATCCTCACATCACCCTACCACACCCTCACTACGCCCTCTCCCTACCACACCTTTCCCACAGCCTTGTCCCCCGCCGCACTGCCCCACCCCTCTCCCTCCCTTCCTCCCCTCCCCCCATATTTTAAGCCCTGCTTCATAAGCCGCTCAGAACACACGGGTCTTGATTCGTTTAAGAAGCCTAACTTATGCTGATATCCTGTGGAATACATGTGGAAGAGGAAGAGGGGAGGAGAAGATGACAGGAGATGAGGAAGAGAGGAGGTGAGGAAGAGAGGAGGAGAGGAAGAGGGAAGGAGAGGAAGTGGGGAGAGGAAGAGGGGAGGAGAGGAAGAGAGGAGTAGAGGAAGAGGGGAGGAGAGGAAAGAAGAGGGGAGGAGAGGAAAGAAGAGGGGAGGAGAGGAAGGAAGAGGAGAGGAGAAAGAGGGGAAGGGAGGAGGAGAGGAAGAGGGGAAGGGAGGAGGAGAGGAAGAGGGGAAGGGAGGAGGAGAAGAAGGAAGGGAGGTGAGAAGAAAAGGAGGGGGAAGAAGAGAGCAGTGGTGAGCAAATGAAGAGGAAAGTGAGAGAAGAGGAGTGAGGATGGAGGAGGGGGGATGGGAGAGAAACAGATGAGAAAGAAGACAAAAGGGAAGTGCATGAAGGGCAGGGAAAGTAAGGAAGGAAGAAGGGGAAGACTGATAACAAGCAGATTAGAAGAAATGGGTACAGGAAGGGAAAAGAGAGAGAGAGAGAGAGAGAGAGAGAGAGAGAGAGAGAGAGAGAGAGAGAGAGAGAGAGAGAGAGAGAGAGAGAGAGAGAGAGAGAGAGAGAGAGAGAGAGAGAGAGAAAGAAAGAGAGAGAGAGAGAGAGAGAGAGAGAAAGAGAAAGAGAAAGAGAAAGAGAAAGAGAAAGAGACAGAGAACGAGAACGAGAACGAGAACGAGAACGAGAACGAGAACGAGAAAGAAAAAGAAAAAGAAAAAGAAAAAGAAAAAGAAAAAGAAAAAGAAACAGAACCCAAAACACCCAAAACAGACAAAAACACCCACCCACACAAAACAGACACGAGACAAGAGAGCAAGAGGGGGAGAACGACAAGGACAGCGCCCCAGGGGAAGCAGAGCGAGGTAATGGGCGCCACCTGTTGTATACAGTGGCCGGGGACGCCCACGAATACCAAACACGGTGGGTCGGCGGCGCGGAGTCCCCGGGCGCCGCGCTCTGGGGACAACGACGCCGCGCCCGCATTTATTGTGTTATTTCTGATATTCGCGGCGTGGCGGGGAGGGCGGGGATAGGAGGGGGAGTAGGAGGAGGAGGGAGAGTAGGTGAGTGGGAGGAGGAGTGGGGCAGTAAGAGGAGGAGGGAGAGTAGGTGAGTGGGAGGAGGAGTGGGGCAGTAAGAGGAGGAGGGAGAGTAGGAGGAGGAGGGGGAGTAGGTGAGTGGGAGAAGGAGTGGGTGAGTACGAGGGGAAAGAAGAAAAACAAGGGAGTAAAGAAGTACGTAGGGGAGTATGGAAAAATGGAAGGATAGAATGGATTCAAATAAGGAAATTGATGAAGACAAGAGGAAGGGAGAGCGAGAGAGAGAGAAAAGAGAAGAGAAGAGAAGAGAAGAGAAGAGAAAAGAGAAGAGAAGAGAAGAGAGAAGGGAGGAAGGCATGGGGAAGGAGATGCTATCTGCAGCAGAAAGAGAAAGAGGACTTGCACAAAAAAGAAGGAAAAAAAATGAAAATGTTGAAATAAAAACCAACTAAACGAGATGGAAAGGAAATGGAACAATGCAGGAAGAGGATAGAACACCTGACTTCAATAACCTACCCCAACCTAACAAGAACAGATGGAGAAAAGAGAAGAACTGGAAGAGGATGATAAAACGGGAGGAAAAAAGTGAAGAACTGGAAGAGAATGATAAAACGGGAGAGAAAAATGGGAGAATTGGATGACAACGGACCGAAAAATGTTTTTGGGAAATGTATGAAGGGAATGAGGAGGGATGGGGGAAAGAAACGAAAAAAATGAGGTTGGACTGATAGCCTTGGGGGATGGGCCGAAAATTGCGGCTAAATCTCGAAATAAAGATAGAGAGAGATAGATAAAGGATGATGGAGAAGGCAATGGCGATGATTAAAAGAGTGATAACAAAGACAATGGATTTAATAACAATGAGGCTGATAACATGGGTGTTAAGAGGGATGAGGATAAATGTGGGTTATGAGGAGGAAAGATGATGAAGGAAGAGGAGGAGAAGGAGGAGGAAGAAAGTGGAGGAGGAGGAAGAGAGCGGAGGAGAAGGAAGAGAGTTGAAGAGGAAGAAGAGAGTGGAGGAGGAAGAGGGAGAGAAGGAAAAGGAGAAGAGGAGGAGCTAGAGTAGGAGAAGAATCAGGAGGAGGAGGAGGAAGAGCAAGAGGAAGAGAAGCTGGAATAAGAGGAGGAAAAAGCAGATAACGAAGAAACAAAAAAGGGACAGATTAGGAAAGACGGGCATCGGGATGGAGTAAGAAAATGTGAAACACCCCCCACCCCCCAAAAAAAAACAATAACGGAAGAAGAAAATGAAGAAATCGGTAAGACAGAACGGCAAAACCGCCCGCTAGTCCATTCTCCTAAAAGCCGTTATATAATCACGTTTTAGAAAACCATATTTACATTTAATTATATTTCATTACTAGTGAGCCAACGTTTGCTCTGGAACTACTAAGAGCCGATGTGTGTTTGCGTGGGAGAGTGAGAGAAAGAAACGGGGGGAAAAAGGAGGGAGAAGGGAGAATGGGAAAGAGAGGAAGAGAGAGAAAGGGAAAAGGAGGGGGAGGGGAGAGAAAGGGAGAGAGAGACCGGAAAAGAAGGAAAGAAAGGAGGGAGGGGGGGAGATAGGGAAAGGGAGAGGGAAAGGGGGAGAGCGGGAGGGAGGAGGGAGGAAGGGAGGGACAGAGAGAGAAAGAATGAGTGTGTACATGTGTGTCCGTGTGTGCGTGTGCGCGAGTATGTTCGTGTTCATGTGTGTTCGTGTGCGTGTGCTTTGTGTCTGTGTGCGTAACACACTGCAATGAGTGCCATACCAACCGTGTGCACCAGGAGGCACCGGCGCACACACGGCCAGGTACACATAGGCCCTCAATCTACGCGCATCCCTCTGCCCTCGCGACCACACATATATGAAAAGCAAACAATGATATTGGTTGAGCGGGGAACACCCTGCCTCCAATGCGCACATCACATGGTTTTAATTAATACAGACTCTTCTCTTCCCTCTCTATCTCTCTCACTCACTCACTTACACTCACTTATTCTCCCTTCCTCCCTCCTTCCTTTCTCCCTCCCCCTTCCTTCCTTCTCTCCCTCCTTCCCTCCTCTCTAACCCCTTCTTTCATTCTTTCTTTCTTTCCTCCCTCCCTCCTTCCCTCCTTAACTCCTTTCCTTCCTTCCCTCCCTTCCTCCCTCCTTTTCTCCCTCCCTAACATCTTCCTTGCCTCCTCCTCCCCCTCTCCCTCCCCTCCCTCCCTCCCTCCTTTTCTCCCTCCCTCCCTCGCTCCCCTCCCCTCCCCTCCCTTCCTCCCCACCCTCCCTCCCTCTCCCCAGACCCCCAACAACGCGAATCTCATCGAGTGCATCGAAGTGAAAAGAATCTTCAGCCAACCCGCCTTGCAAAGCGCTGTTTGATGAACATATTTATTTCGGCGGCGCGCGCTACTCTCCCGGCACGTGTTACTCGCTGCCTTTCCACTTGAGACGGGGAGGTGGAGCTATGGGTGGGGTGGGGTGGGGGGGGAGGTGGAGCTATGGGTGGGGCGGGGGTGGGGGTGAAGGTGGGGTTGGGTATGGGTGGGGGTGGGGATGGAGGTGGGGTTGGAAGTGGAGGTATGGGTGGAGCTATGGGTGGAGGTGGGTGTGGGGTTGGGTGGAGGTAGGGATGGAGGAGGTGTAAAAGGAGGTGAAGATGGAAGGAGGGAGTAGGGAGGAGGAGGAGGAAGTAGGGAGGAAGTGGGAGGAAAAAAGGAAAAAGGAAGGATTTGGAGGAGGAGCCGAAGAAGGGAAACGAGGACTAGAGGAAGAAAAAGAGAAGACAGAAAAAGGAAGGAACAGGAAGAGAAAAAAAGAAAGGGAGAGAAAGAGAGAAAAGGAGACGAGAGAAGAAAGGAAGGAACAGGAAAAGAGAAAAAGAGAAGAGAGATAAAAGGAAGGAAGAGAAAGAGAGAAAAAAGGAAGAAACAGGAAAAGAGAAAAAAAGGAAAGAATAGGAACAAATAAAAAGAGAAAACAAAGCGAAAAAAGCAGCAGCAAAGTCTTGATAAAGCGCGGCGCAGAAACGAGGCCAAGGAACCGACAGCGAGAGATTACGCCGAGGGAGATAATGAAATCGGAAGAAGCCCGAGCGCTGTTTACGTCGCCTTCGCCGAACGCCCGGGGAGGAAGCCCCCCCCCCCCCAAGAATTCTCTTTTTATCTTTTTGCGTCGCTTCTCAGAGAAAAAGAAAACGAGAGAGAGAAAAAAGTCCGTAATCGAAAAAAATTGAAAAAAAAAAAAAAAAAAAAAAAAAATATATATATATATATATATATATATATATATATATATATATATATATATATATATATATATATTCGCCCCCCCTAGCCCCACAAAAATCATATCACTCCGCCCCTCTCTCCCCCATTAAGAAATATCCTACCCCCCTCCCCATCACCGGCCCGCCCACGCCCACTTCTCATCAGCATCATAAAGCTTCCTTCACGCGCGCCCACAACACGGGGCGCCAAGAAGCCAGTGTTTCACGCTCGCCTGCCTGGCTTGTGCCCGTCCAGACGTGCTCCTCGGTCTCTCTCTCTCTCTCTCTCTCTCTCTCTCTCTCTCTCTCTCTCTCTCTCTCTCTCTCTCTCTCTCTCTCTCTCTCTCTCTCTTTCCCCCCTCCCCCCTCTCTCTCTCTCCCTTCTTTCTCTCTCTCTCTCTCCCCTCTTTCTCTTCTCTCTCCCTCTCTCTCTTTCTCTTTCTCCTCTCTCTCCCTCTTTCTTTTCTCCTCTCTTCTCTTCTCTTCTTTCTTCTTTCTTCTCTCTCTCTCCCTCTCTCTTTCTTTCTCCCTCTCTCTCAAACTCTCAGGGATGTGCTCAGCATGAATATCACGGAGCTGTGTCGCAATTGTCGCGTGATGTCTGGTCCCCGTGCATGAGTAAGCACCGCATGAACTACGGTTTTATTCTCGAAAACAGAAAAGCAACAGTGGCTTATGTGTAAGCTTGCACAAGTCCCACGGGAGATGACAATCAAGCCGCATATTTTTCCTTTTTTCTTTTCTTTTCTCTCTCTTTTTTTTTGTTCTTTGGTTCCTTCTTTTAACAGCGGAAATACAAACGTCTAACAACACGAAAGGCGCCGAGGATCAAGGATAGTTTAGAATGCGCTGTGCGAAGAAAAAGAGAGGGAGAGAGAAAGAGAGAGAGGGAGAGAGAGAGAGAGAGAGAGAGAGAGAGAGAGAGAGAGAGGAGAGAGAGAGAGAGAGAGAGAGAGAGAGAGAGAGAGAGAGAGAGAGAGAGAGAGAGAAAGAGGGGAGGGAGGGATAGGAGAGGGAGAGGGAGAGAGAGAGCGGCAAAAAAGAATAATGTTTGGCTCTCATTTGTACAACAGCTGAGCGCCCCGAACGTGTTCAGGGTTGCAGGGGGAGGGAGCGTGGAGGCAAGGGAGGGGAGGGGACGGGGGGGGCTGAGGGGAAAGAGCGGCGAGTGGCACCGACTGGGTGACGCGGCGATGAAGATAAGAGAGTCGGACGAGATAAGAACGACGACAAAGGGCGCGGCTCGATAACACCGGAGGGCCATGGCGCGCCGCTGATGGCAACGTCGGGGAATCCCCGCACGAGGCCGGGCGACCATTCGCACGAGGAGGAGCCGAGGCTAACGAGGACAACTCAGGTCGATGGCAACTCGATGGCGCTGCTGGGAGTGGCGCTGAGATCACACGGTCCGTACACAAACAAAAAGAAATAATAAAAATAATAAATAATAAATAAACAAATAAATTAAAAAACGAAAAAGCAAAAAATAAAATAAAAATAATAAAACTAACGACAACGAAAATCGCTTCGCCCGCACTGACCGCCCACCCGCCCGCCCGTCGTGAGTCAACGCAACACTTCACGCCGACAGCGACAGGGCGGCCGCGGCGAAGGGCGTGCTGAGTCAACACGGGCGGTCAGCGTGGGAACCGTGATGCTGGAACTGCCCTAAAGAAAAGATGTGGGGAAGGGGAAAAGGAAAAGACGAGAGGAAGAGGAGGAAGAAGAGACGAGAATAAGAGGAGGAAGAAGAGACGAGAATAAGAGGAAGGCGAAGGTATTTCGTTTCAAGAAAGATGAGGCAAACTAAGATGAGTAAAAACATGAGAGGAAATAAGAAGATGAGGTGGTACGAGAGGACAAGAAGGAAAAAATGAGGGGGGGGGGCGGAGATAAGGAGGGATAGAGAGAAAATTAGTAAATAAGAGAGATAAGGAGACAGGAGAGGGAGGGAGGGAGGGAGGGAGGGAGGAGGGAGAGAGA
>NC_091569.1:12987208-12989708 GCF_042767895.1 Penaeus vannamei | reverse complement strand
TTGTGGTGGTGTCTAGTGTGGTGGTGAGTGGTGATAGTATCCATTGTGGTGGTGTCTAGTGTGGTGGTGAGTGGTGATAGTATCCATTGTGGTGGTGTCCAGTGTGGTGGTGAGTGGTGATAGTATCCATTGTGGTGGTGTCCAGTGTGGTGGTGAGTGGTGATAGTATCCATTGTGGTGGTGTCCAGTGTGGTGGTGAGTGGTGATAGTATCCATTGTGGTGGTGTCCAGTGTGGTGGTGAGTGGTGATAGTATCCATTGTGGTGGTGTCTAGTGTGGTGGTGAGTGGTGATAGTATCCATTGTGGTGGTGTCTAGTGTGGTGGTGAGTGGTGATAGTATCCATTGTGGTGGTGTCTAGTGTGGTGGTGAGTGGTGATAGTATCCATTGTGGTGGTGTCTAGTGTGGTGGTGAGTGGTGATAGTATCCATTGTGGTGGTGTCCAGTGTGGTGGTGAGTGGTGATAGTATCCATTGTGGTGGTGTCTAGTGTGGTGGTGAGTGGTGATAGTATCCATTGTGGTGGTGTCCAGTGTGGTGGTGAGTGGTGATAGTATCCATTGTGGTGGTGTCCAGTGTGGTGGTGAGTGGTGATAGTATCCATTGTGGTGGTGTCCAGTGTGGTGGTGAGTGGTGATAGTATCCATTGTGGTGGTGTCCAGTGTGGTGGTGAGTGGTGATAGTATCCATTGTGGTGGTGTCCAGTGTGGTGGTGAGTGGTGATAGTACCCATTGTGGTGGTGTCTAGTGTGGTGGTGAGTGGTGATAGTATCCATTGTGGTGGTGTCCAGTGTGGTGGTGAGTGGTGATAGTATCCATTGTGGTGGTGTCTAGTGTGGTGGTGAGTGGTGATAGTATCCATTGTGGTGGTGTCTAGTGTGGTGGTGAGTGGTGATAGTATCCATTGTGGTGGTGTCTCATGCAGTGGTGAGTGGTGATGGAGACGTTAAAGTGGATGACACGCAGATTCGACCGTCGTGCGGATGACGGCAAAAGTGGATCAGGTACGCGTGAGTATACTAAAAATCCGCTCAAATCCTTAATGGTGATGACGGTGATGACTTGGTGACAACTCGGTAATGACGAGGCGACGAGAGAGGTGCCCTGGGCTGGCCTAATGGCGGTGAGGATGGCGAAGGAAGCAGGGCGGCGGTGGGCGAGCGGTGGTGACGATGGCGCGGGCTGTCGGCGCGAAGGCTGCGAGTATGACCAGCCTCCTCGGTTAAAGTAGACCGCACGACCTCCCCGCCCGCACGCTCTTCCCCGCCCGCACGCACATATCCACACGCACGTTCTTCCCCGCCCGCACCCACTTGCCCGCCCGAACACACATATCCACACGCACGTTCTTCCCCGCCCGCACCCACTTGCCCGCCCGAACACACATATCCACACGCACGCTCTTTCCCGCCCGCACGACCTCCTCGCACGCACGCACATATCCGCCCGCACGCCCACCAAGCCCGCACGCCCACTTCAGCCTCACCTTTCCGCGCGTGAGAAAAGGATGAAGAAAAGGAGAGAGAGAGAGAGAGAGAGAGAGAGAGAGAGAGAGAGAGAGAGAGAGAGAGAGAGAGAGAGAGAGAGAGAGAGAGAGAGAGAGAGAGAGAGAGAGAGAAGGAGAGGGAGAGAGAGAGAGAGAGAGAGAGAGAGAGAGAGAGAGAGAGAGAGAGAGAGAGAGAGAGAGAGAGAGAGAGAGAGAGAGAGAGAGAGAGAGAGAGAGAGAGAGAGAGAGAGAGAGGGGGAGGGAGAGAGAGAAGAGAAAGAGAGAGAGAGAGAGAGAGAGAGAGAGAGAGAGAGAGAGAGAGAGAGAGAGAGAGAGAGAGAGAGAGAGAGAGAGAGAGAGAGAGAGCGGGATGGGGGGATGGGACTATTCCGAGAGAGAAGAGGGGACGGTGAGAGAAACAGAAAAGGCAAAAAGCGAGAGCGAGAGCATAGAAGAGGGGAGGAGGGAGAGGGAGAGGGAGAGAAAGAGATAGAAGAGGAGGAGGGAGATGGAGAGAGGGGGAGAGAGACGCAGAGAGAGAAAAAAGAGAAACAGAAAGAAATGGGGAAAAAGAATGACAAAAATACAATTTACATATGACGAGAATGAAAAAACAACTAAATATACGATTTTCTTTTTAAAAATCTGACAACAAATCAATGAGCAACAACAGAAAAAAAACAATAACAATCATAATATAAATTGCAACAGACACAAAAAAACGATGACTGTGAAAACGACACTAAAAAAACACACGCCGACCAAAATCGCCGAACTAAAACAAACAAATCAGAAGGAAAAATAAACAAATTAATCCGGCATATATTTCACACTCCCCTTCTGTTAGCAGGACCGGCACTACCCCCTCCCCCTCCCCCATCCACCCCGCTCCCCTCTCCGCCCCCCCCCCTCCTGCAGCCCATAGTCGGCCCCCTCCTGCATTCATAATCCCATTTTCACCCTCACATTTTACATGGTTGCTGTAGGGTCGCCTCGCACTCTGCTTATTACAACC
>NC_091569.1:12964708-12972208 GCF_042767895.1 Penaeus vannamei | reverse complement strand
AGTAATGGAATACGAGTGGACGGAGGAGGGAGATGGAGCAAAGTCTGTCAACACGTTACGAAAATAAGTGAAAGAAAAAGGAGAAAAATTTAAATGGACAACCAGCGCTTAAACGGAAAATAGGGAGAAAGAGAAAGGACTCAAAAAATGAAGAAAAAAATAAACAGTACACAAGGAAAGATAAATATGGGCCAATGAGAAAAAGTATTACATTTTTTTTTCTAACAAAAAAATAAAAGGAAACAAACAGATGCGACCCAATTTATCTCTTCCTCCTCCCATCACTCTCTCTATTCTTATTCTTTTTCTAGCTATCTCCTTCCTTTCCCCCTCCTCCCCCCTTCTCTTACACCCTCTTGACCAAGTCTTAGCGACAGTCAAGCGTATAACGAGACACTGACAATTTCGATGCCAGTGTAGCGGGAATTCTCGTTACATGACACATGACACCGCCGCTACACCTATGACAAAAAAATGTACATTCTTTCTCGTTCTGGTATTCAATATAGATATTCGTATTAGTGGTAATTAGTGTGTTCATGCTATGGGTGTATTTATGTATATAAAGAGAGAGAGAGAGAGAGAGAGAGAGAGAGAGAGAGAGAGAGAGAGAGAGAGAGAGAGAGAGAGAGTGAGAGAGAGAGAGAGAGAGAGAGAGAGTGTGTGTGTGTGTGTGTGTGTGTGTGTGTGTGTGTGTGTGTGTGTGTGTGTGTGTGTGTGTGTGTGTCTGTGTGTGTGTGTGTGTGTGTCCGTCCATATATATATATATAGATAGATAGATAAATATATATATATATATATATATATATATATATATATATATATATATATATACACATATACATACATACATACACATACCCAAATATGTAAATTCACACACATTACTCCTTTAAGTACAACAAGCGTTTCGCACCGAATCGAAGCCACACCCGTAACCCACCACGCCCATCTCCTATCCCCAACATTCCCCCTTCCCTCCCCTCCCCTCCCCTCTCCTCCACTCCCCTCCCCCCCTGACGCCGCCGCCATCCCTATGCATGCCGCCGCGACCATCAACCCGGCCCCGCGTCCCCTTCGCCTCGCCGGCCGCACTAATTGGAAGGTTTTCCATCAGTCAAAAATACACACGTCAAGGGCCTCGCCCTGCCACGCTCGCGCCTCCACCTGCAGCCGGGGTGAGCGACGGCGGCAGGAGGTGGAGGGGAAGTGAAAGGGGAGGGCATGGAGGGGGGCTATACTTTTTGGAAGGGGAAAAGTGGGTGAAGGGATAGGGCATTGGATGGGGTGGGGGAGGGAAGAAAAGGGGAAGGGGGTGGGAGAGGAATTGGTGAGGGGAGGGGTTAGGGGTGAGGAAAGGGAAAGTGAGAGAGAAGGGGTGGGGAGAGACTAGGGAAGGGCAGGTAAAGAGAAAGAAGGGGGCAGGGAAGAGAGATGTGAAGTGGAGGGATAAAGAGGGGAGATGAGGGAAGGATGGGGAGGAGGAAACGAGGGAGAAGGAGAGGCAGAGGAGGAGGGGGAGGATAGTGAGAAACACTGGCAGGAAGAGAGAGAGAGAAAGCGAGGATAGGAGAAAAAAGGAAAAGAAGTGCGAGAGGTAGAAAAAGATAAATATCATCAATTATCTATCTGTCTGTCTGTCTGTCTGTCTGTCTCTCTCTCTCCCTTACACCTCATCTCCCTCTCTTACTTACTTCCCTCGCCCTCCCCTTCCTCTCTCCTTCTCTCCTCCTTCCCTTCCCTCTCTCCTATTCTCCTCTTCCTCCAAGCCAATCCGTGAGGCTCCTCCTCTCCCTCTCCTAATGCGAGCGAAGGGAACTATCCTGCGCTGCATTTTAATGTTGCAATACGAAGGAGGGCAAAATAAAACTATAAAACCGGCATAATTGCACTTTACGACCACTCCCATCTGGCAGTACTCGCGTGCCAGCTGGGAAGGCCACCTCACTGACCTACTGATACGGTCCTGCAATCCCTCTCGCCGAATCCTGGAAAAGCCTCCGTCTATCCCTCTCTCCCTCCCCGTGTTATCCTGACCCAGAGAGAGGGAGAGGAGGGGGTGGGGAGGGGGATATCGTAGATCACTTGAATCTATTGCAATCCCTCCTGGCCCCTTTCCTCTCCTATTCCTCTTTTTCTGACCACTTTCCATCATCCTATCCATCTCACAGGTTCCCTCCCCCCCTTATTCCCTTCTTCTACCTCCCCCAATCCTTAATCTTTTCTCCCCCGTTCCCCTACCCTCTCCTTATCCCCACCCTCTATTCCACACATCCCGCCCCCTTTAACAGAAATCCTAGAGCCCTCCCTCCACCCCTCCTCCCCCGGTAACAAAAAATTCAGAGCCCTCCCCACCTCTTCTTCTCCCCCCATAACAGAAAACCCAGTCCCTCCCTCCTCCATCCCCCCCCCCACCTGCCCCGCTCCCTCCTCTAACTCTCCCCCACCCCTCCTCCCCCCATAACAGAAAACCTAGAACCCTCCCTCCTCCTCCTCCTCCTCCGCCCCACCTCCCCCTCCCCTCCCCATAACAGGAAAGCCAGAGGGATGCTGGGGTCATCCGCGGTCGTCATTTAGGGCCTCGCCGGCATTAATCAGGGCGGCGCGGAGGCCATTAATGTGATAAACACGACTCGTCCATCACGCCGCGACAACCGCCGGGGATCACGACCCGCCAACGACCCGCCGCCACCCGGCCCGAGGAGACTTGGGCGGATTCGGGTGATCTATGGAAGGGTTATTATTTGCTATCAATCTTTCCGGGAAAAAAACAGAAAAAAAGAAAAACAAAAATACATGAACAAATACAAATAATACAGAGAAATAAAACAAACATGAAAAAGAAAAAAAAGAAATAATATATATATAAAAAAAAATAATAATGCATAGAAATAACAAAGAATAATACAACGAAAAAAAAGAAAAACAAAAACAAAAGCAAACAATACATAGGAAAAAAAAAACGAAAAAAAAAATAATACATAGAACTAAAAATCAAGGTAGCGGGAACGCTCGGTTAAGTAAGGCGAGTAATATGGGCGTGGTTATTATATAAACTTGGCAATGGTAAAGTGAGATTTAATAATGTTTAAAAGCGACGCACCATTATTCAAGATTTTTGTTCACCGGCGTTATTCAGGATGGAACAATAATGTAATAGATTTAAATAACTAATTTATTCGATAGCAGGCGACAACAATAGACTTCTTTCATATACATCAAGGGCCGCCCGGAAATATTACTCAAAAATAAAAGAACCAAAAACAAGTCTGAAATGATTGGCTAAAAAGAAGTAAAGGGGCAACGTCTTTTTCAAATTCAATCCCGCAGTTTTTCTTCTTTAAAGCGACATGAAACACACAAAAAAGAGAGAGAAAAAGAGAACACATGATAAAAACAATGCGATTTTGCGGAGACATCGTCGACGGCGGTCACTTCCCCCTCCCCCTCTCTCTTTTTGTCTATTTCTCTTTTTTTCTCCCTCCCCCACTCTCTCCCAAACCCTCACTCCCTTACCCTCCCTCTCTATCTCTCCATCTCTCTCTATCTTTCCCTATCTCTCCTTATCTTTTTCTCTCTCCCTCTCCCTTTCTCTCTCCCTCTCCTTCTTTCTCTCCCTCTCCATCTCCCTCTTCCCTCTCTCTTCTCTCCCTGTCCTTGTCAAATCGACCCAAAAATGAATGAACTGTACCCTCTCATTGCCTGGCGGAACGGACGAAAGAAATGAAAAAAAAAAACTATTGTATCGAGTATCCCGGGGCCTTTGAGCGTTAAACAAAATAACTACACGGTCAGATATAAACGAAATTCAAAGCAGGAATGGACGAGCAAGGCAGTTTTCCAGCTGTGTCTCTGCTTCTGTCTGTCTGTCTGTCTGTCTGTCTGAGAGAGAGAGAGAGAGAGAGAGAGAGAGAGAGAGAGAGAGAGAGAGAGAGAGAGAGAGAGAGAGAGAGAGAGAGAGAGAGAGAGAGAGAGAGAGAGAGAGAGAAATTCTAAAGATTTAGTTTTAATTCCATTTGTTACAATGTATATTCTTTGCTGTGACATGATGCTGTTTGTTTCATTTGCTTCTAAATTCCCCCTTGAGTGCAAGAAATGGTCGGGGTTACCATCCACTGGCAGCGCGCAGGATCGAACGCAGGTCAGCTAGACAAGCACGTTACCATTTCACCACACACACACATACACACACACACACACATACACACACACACACACACACACACACACACACACACACACACACACACACGCACACACACACACACACAGAAAATGAAAGAGGGACAGAATGAAAGAGAAAAAAAAATAAAAGAAAAAGAGAAAGAGAATAAAAGGAGAGAAAGAGAGAGAGAATAAGTGAAAGAGAGAGAATAAAAAAGAGAGAAAAAAGAGAGAGCATGTACGTGTTCAATAATGCATCACACATACTAACAACCCACAGTTACGACCGTTGCACGGAGTCATAAACCTTCACCCCCTCCCCTCCCCTCCCCTCCACTCCTCACTCCC
This sequence comes from Penaeus vannamei, assembly GCF_042767895.1. Lineage (NCBI taxonomy): Eukaryota > Metazoa > Arthropoda > Malacostraca > Decapoda > Penaeidae > Penaeus > Penaeus vannamei. The sequence continues at coordinate 12,967,696 of NC_091569.1, read as the reverse complement.
TCCCCTCCGTCCCCTCGCTTGCGCCTACACTCTACGGCTTTCCCCTCCCCGTTTCACTCATGCCCTCCATCAGAAAACAACTTCATGGCATCTCCACGGCCATACATTATGAATATCCCCATTCTCGCTAATTGCTGTTTGAAGGGGCGTCGCCAGGAGGTCGGAGGACGAATGGAGGAATGGCGGACGAAGGAAGAGGAAGAGGAGATGGCGATGATGATGGAATAGCGTGAATGGCATTTACACTGAAGACTGGAGGTGTATGTTACTCAATGATGTATGCTTAGGTCTGGGTATGCCGCAGTTTTACCGATACTTACAACGATAGCAATGAATCTGTCTTCTTATCGACGTATATCTATCAACGTGTGCATGTGCGTGTGTGTGATATATAGGTAAATAGATATATAGACAGATAGGTTAGTAGGAGGGTATTATGTATGTATGTATGTATGTATGTATGTATGTATGTACGTATGTATGTATGTATATATGTATGTATGTATGTATGTATGTATGTATGTATGTACGTATGTATGTAGGAATAGATAGAAACAGGCGGAAGTAGGTAGGACGAGTTAAATATATGAGTAGGTGAATAGGTATATATATATATATATATATATATATATATATATATATATATATATATATATATATATATATATATATATATGTCTTCGCCTACAAATACTAATACAGAGAGAGGGAGAAAGAGACAGAATTTCCGATGTACGTTAGCACGTATGCCTGTACATATCTATACGTGCGTGCGTGCGTGACTTGCGCTTAAACACGTCTCTGAATGCATGAATACGAGACGAACAAGCAAATTGCCGGCCATGAGTTCATGTCAAAATCGTTCGCGTCGACACCGGACACGTTCAGGAACACCCGCCAAGAACGGCCGTTTGGGAGGTTGTAAGTATGCGCGTTGGGCCGGACACGTCACTAATTCGAGCGAGCCAGACGGGCACTGCTGGGGGTGGGGTGGGGGGGATAGAGGAGGGAAAGGCTAGGGGTGGGGCGCGGGGAAAGGGTGGGTGGATGGAGGAGGGAAAAGCTAGGGGTGGGGTGCGGGGATAGGGTGGGGGGATAGAGGAGGGAAAGGCTAGGTGTGGGATGCGGGGATAGGGTGGGGGGTGGAGGAGGGAAAGGCTAGGGGTTAAAGCGGGGATAAAGACAGGGTGGTGGATGTGGTTGGGATATGATGATATAGGAGTAGGGGAATAGGTAGGTGCGTGGGTAGCTGGACTGATGGGAAAACCGGGTGATGGGGTGGGGATAGGGGATAGGACGTCGACAGGGACGGGGTGAGAGAGGGATCATGAGACGAGGGGTAGGCTCGTCGGAACCGCTTTGTAGCCCAGACGCCTCACACAGGGGCAGTGCTCGGGGGAAGGGTGGGTGAAGAGGTGGGGACGGGGGAAGGGGAAAGCGGGGAGCGACAGGGAGCTATAAGGGGAGACGGGGGGAGGGGGGTTGGAGAGGCTGGGGCCATGGGACTGGGAAGGTGAGGGAGATGGTACGAGAGAAAGAGGTGAGGAAGAGAAGGCGAAAGATGAAATAGGAAGAGGAAGGGGAAGGAGAGGACAGGGCGACGAGATATGTCGGAATAAAGAGGTGAAAAGCCATAGAATTAAGAAGAGGGAGAGGGGGCGAGACAAGGAAGATATAGGGGGCGAAGAGTCGAGGCGAGGAGAATGCACGAGAGAGCAGAAAGAAAAGGAGAGGCAAGACGGGAACAAAAGAGAAAAAAGAGAAGCGGGGGAGCAGGAGAGAAGAAAAGAAACAAGGAGAAAACAAGAGAGAGAGAGAGGAGGGAAGCAGAGGAAAGTGCGATAAGAGCACTTACGAAGGAAAGGAAGTAAGGGAAATATGAAGAGAGAAGGAAAGGGGCGAAGAGTAAGTAAGATAGAGATCAAGTGAGACGAGGAGAAGCGGGGAGAGAGCACGAAAGAGGAGAGAGGAGAGGATAGCCAATGGGTCGTAAAATAATTCAAGAGAAGTGCCGCGGCAGAGGTCACTCCCATAAAAAAGAAAACAGCAAAACAAAATTCATAAAACCATGCAGAGTGTAACCAAATCTAACGAAGACACAAATGAAACAAAACCAAAGGAAATGTAAAAAGAAAAACGAACCAGCAAGCAACATCTTGAAACAAATGAATAAAAAAAAAATTCGAACCCACCCCCCCTCCCCCCACACACCAAAAAAACAGAACGAGACATGAAAAAAAAATAGCGCCGCAACAAAACACAAAGAAAACGAAAGACCAAGAAGAAAAAGAGGAAACGGGATGCCAAACAAGAGCGACGGGAAGCCCCAGGAGTTGTTATGGAGGCAACAAGTGGGTATTGGAGGGAAGTGTGCGGATGAGGGCGGGGCTGCGGCGATCGAGTGCAGCAACAAGTGATGGGTCATGGAGCAAGTGGATGTCATAATGACTTCATCACTTAAGCGGAGGGTGGAGGAGAGGGTGAGGGAGAGAGAGAGAGAGGGAAGGAAAGAAAGAAGAGGGAGGGAAGGAGGGAGAGAGAGGGAGATGGGGGGAAAGGGGGAAAGGGAGAGAGAGAGAGAGAGAGAGAGAGAGAGAGAGAGAGAGAGAGAGAGAGAGAGAGAGAGAGAGAGAGAGAGAGAGAGAGAGAGAGAGAGAGAGAGAGAGAGCTACAGAGAGAGAGAGAGAAAGAGAAAGATATAGACAGATAAAGAAAGATATAGACAGATAAAGAAAGAGATAGACAGAGAAAGAAAGAGATAGAAAAAGAAAGAGATAGGCAGAGAAAGCATCAGCAGAAGTGACGATACAAGCGAGCGAGGGCGTGGTCACCGAATAAATTGATATATATAAACTTGAAAATGTCGTATAGCCATCAGCAGTCACAATGCCAAAAGCGAATCGCCGTGACCGTGGCCCCTCCGGCGACACAAAGGCGGCCAGACGGTGCGAGTACGAGAGCGAGTGCATATGAGTCTGTAAATACGTG
>NC_091569.1:12932208-12962208 GCF_042767895.1 Penaeus vannamei | reverse complement strand
GCAAATAATACACAAACACACACACACACACACACGCACACGCACGCACACACACGCACACACACGCACACACACACACACACACAGACACACACACACGCACACACACACGTACATAACCAGTACAAGCAATCACCGACGCGCCCCGCAGCCCCGACGGAAATCCCAACCGCCACACTCGCTCGCCACAAACAAACAAACAAACAAGCACAACAAGTACATGACCGGCCCAGCATCCCTGACCGCGCCCGACCCCCGCCCTTCGCCTTTTAGCCCGAGAACCAAGCATGTGTCGCCGCGTATTTGCTAAGAACCTGCCAATATTGATTTCGGGGTGAGAAGGACGGAAAAAGGAGAGAGGGAGAGAGGAAAGAAAGAGAAGGAGAGAGAGAGAGAGAGAGAGAGAGAGAGAGAGAGAGAGAGAGAGAGAGAGAGAGAGAGAGAGAGAGAGAGAGAGAGAGAGAGAGAGAGAGAGAGAGAGAAAGAGAAAGAGAGAGAGAGAGAGAGAGAGAGAGAGAGAGAGAGAGAGAGAGAGAGAGAGAGAGAGAGAGAGAGAGAGAGAGAGAAAGCAAGAGAAAGAGTGAGAGAGAGAGAGACAAAGACAATGAGAAAGAAAGAGAGACTGAGTGAGTGAGTTGGGAGAGGAAGGAAGAGAGAAAACCGAGCAACGTCTTAGTTCCCCATTAAACACCCGACCGCGCACTTGGGTAGCTCGCTCACCTCAGCCCGCGGCGAGCTGGTTGTCCCGGGGCGCGGGTGAGTCGCAGCGCCGCTCGGGACAAACACAACTCAAAAACACTTTCTCCTCCCATCTCTCATTCTCTTTCTCCCTCTCCATCTCCCTCTCTTTCTTTCTTTCTTTCTCTCTCTCTCTCTCACACATACACATACACTCCCTTTATTCCTTTCCTTCTTTCTTTCCCTCTCTTCCTCATCCTCTCCCTATCCCCCTCCCTCTCCCTCCCCCTTCTCCCTCTCCCCCTCGCCTGGACGTGCATGACAAAGCCCATGTCAAAGGCGCGGACACCTCAGGAAAAGCCCCGCGCCCGAGAAGTCCCCCACCAGCACCCCAGACGTCCCCCGCCAGCACCCCAGACGTCCCCCGCCAGCACCCCAGACGTCCCCCGCCAGCGCCCCAGACGTCCCCCGCCAGCACCCCAGACGTCCTCGGACCCGCGGTGATCTCGCGAGGATCTGGGCGCAGTCCTGGCGACCTTTGTTCCCTCCCTGGACGTCCTGTGTTCCTCGGGTACGCTCTCCTCTCGACCCCGCGCCAGCTTTTAGTGCACTCCATTGCCCTTTCTCGCGCCGCTGTCATCGCGGTTTTAATTATCGCCATTAACGCGGTCTCTGTGTTGCCCCTTTTCTCGCATCTGTTCTTCCAAGTCATCTAGTTCGTGCCTCTCGCAGCCATTTCCTTCATTTTGCCCTTCCCTTGGCCCTCACATCCCTCCTTTCTTTTACCTCTCTTTCCATTTCTCTTTCCCTTTTCTCATCCCACTTTTCTTCCCCTTCCCCATCTCCTGATCCATTGTCTTCTTTTCCACTTCCCTTCCACTTCCTCCCCTTCTCCCCTGATCTATACCACACACAGCATCCCATCCACATCCCTTTCCCTACTGCTTATCCCCCTTTCTCCTTCCCCTTCGCCCCCATCCCCCACTAACAATGCAAGGGAAACATCACCCTCCCTCCCCCCCTCCCCGACCCCTACCCCCGTTGGATCATGCATGAGCGCGCGTCCCGAGTGTCAGCCGTCACACTGAAAATTTCAAGCGTCCCCCAGGGTCACATGGGCGCTGCTGCCCCGCCCACACCCGTCCCCTCCCCAGCCCGGCCGCCCGCACCATACGGCTCGGTGAAACATTTATTAAGGGGCTTATAAATGTATCAGCGGCCGCGTGTGTTTGGGGAACAGGCAACTTGTCGGAGGAACAGGCCAAGCAAAAAATTAATTGGGGGAAAGTGTTCATTATAAACGGGTTGTCCGCGGTACCCCTTCCCTGCGGAACGGCTGGGGATGAAAGAATAAAAAGGCGGATTGAAGAACAGAGAGAGAGAGAGAGAGAGAGAGAGAGAGAGAGAGAGAGAGAGAGAGAGAGAGAGAGAGAGAGAGAGAGAGAGAGAGAGAGAGAGAGAGAGAGAGAGAGAGAGAAAACGGAAGAAAAAGAGACGAATAAAAAAACCCAAAAAAAACAGACGTTGAAAATCCTGCACTAACCACTTAGCACAAGCACATCGTCCAACAATCCGAAACCTATTTCCTTACTCAAAATCCCCTCAACCCTCTCACCTCCACCTCTAACCCCATCCTACCCACACACCCCTTATCCCCCAGCCACCCAACCCCTCTCAGCCACCCACCAAACCCCTTCTCAGCCGCCCATCCAACCCAAGACGCCCATCCCCCCTCTCCAACCGCCCACCCAACACCCCATCCTACCCACACACCCCTTACCCCCCCAGCCGCCCATCCAACCCTCCATCCGCCCATCCAACGGAGCCGCCCACCCAACCCCCCGCAGCCCTTAAGCACGAGCGCGGTTTCATCTCGCGTGCAAACAAGGGCGCTCTCGTAACACAGCGCCTCCGTCGGGCGATCCTTCGGGGCCGATCGAGTCAAACAACTTAAAATATTTCGCCGCTGAATCCGACCCCCTTAAAATTCCTCTCTCAAACAGCTCTCACTCTTCTTCTTCTTGCTCTCCTTCTCTCTCCATGTCTCTCTGTCTTTGTGTCTCTCTGTCTGTCTCTATCCCCATCTCCCTATCTCTCTATCTGTCTCTGTCTCCCGCCTTCCCCCCCCCTCTCTCTCTCCCTCCCTCCCTCCCTCTCCCCCTCTCTCTCTCCCTCTACGTCCCGCCCGCTCCCAAGCTCTCAAACGCGCGCGGTAAAACTGATTCATTCGCCCAAGTTTAGACGGAGTAGTGAAGAAAATGACGAGAAAGAACGACGAAGGGCCCAAAAAAAGAAAGCGAGAGAGAGAAAAAAGAAAAGAAAAGAAAAAAAACTTTGAAGAGTGAATGCGGGCGCCGGCGGGAAATGAGAACAGGGTGAGCAAAAGGAAGGGGAAAAAATGGAACCAATTACGAAGGTCATTGAGAACGTCGGCGATTACTTCCCCCATTCGCCCAAAAAAAGAAAAGAAAAAACAATAACAGGTTTTGCCTTTGCTTCAACAAACTTTCCTTTTTTTCCTCACCACTCGTCTTAGTTCTTTTTTTTTCATTTCTCTCCTTCATTCCTCTTTATCATCGCCAAGCACAAAAATATCTAAGACAAAAAAGGGAGAAAATCAGATACAAACCAAACCGATATGAAAAATAAAAAGCAAACTTACGCATGATGAATAAACTAATGCATTTGCTATTCCTGTTCTTCCGTCTTGCTTTCCTCTTCATCCTCTTCGTCTTCCCTTTTCCCATTCCTCTCCCTCGTCTTCCCCTTTCCCATTCCTCTTAATCGTCTTCCCTTTCCTTCCTCTTGATCGTCTTCCCTTTCCCTTCCTCTTGATCGTCTTCCCTTTCCCTTCCTCTTGATCGTCTTCCCTTTCCCTTCCTCTTGATCGTCTTCCCTTTCCCTTCCTCTTGATCGTCTTCCCTTTCCCTTCCTCTTGATCGTCTTCCCTTTCCCTTCCTCTTGATCGTCTTCCCTTTCCCTTCCTCTTGATCGTCTTCCCTTTCCCTTCCTCTTGATCGTCTTCCCTTTCCCTTTCCTCTTGATCGTCTTCCCTTTCCCTTTCCTCTTGATCGTCTTCCCTTTCCCTTCCTCTTGATCGTCTTCCCTTTCCCTTTCCTCTTGATCGTCATCCCTTTCCCTTCCTCTTGATCGTCTTCCCTTTCCCTTCCTCTTGATCGTCTTCCCTTTCCCTTCCTCTTGATCGTCTTCCCTTTCCCTTCCTCTTGATCGTCTTCCCTTTCCCTTCCTCTTGATCGTCTTCCCTTTCCCTTCCTCTTGATCGTCTTCCCTTTCCCTTCCTCTTGATCGTCTTCCCTTTCCCTTCCTCTTGATCGTCTTCCCTTTCCCTTCCTCTTGATCGTCTTCCCTTTCCCTTCCTCTTCCCCTTCCCTTTCCTAACTTCCCTCTTCCTCTTCCTCATCCCATCCCCTCATTCCAATAACTCGGCTCCCCTTGTAAACACATACACGTTCCCTCCTCAGGACGTGAAAAGTCGTATTCATCTCTCCAGTTCGAAGACACAAAGCTCAAATTCTTTACAGTTGCCTTCAAGAAGCCGCGGGGAGAGACACTAACCCCCTCCCCCCTTCTCTTTACTCCTCCCATCTCTCGCCTCGCCCCCTCCCCTCCTCTTCAATATCCTGGAGTGTGGATATAACAGTTTTACAGCCCGGTTGCCGGCGAGGGCGGGTGCTCGCTGCTGCACCGTCAGCTCCTGGCCAGGAATTAAGAAAAATAAATCAAACACTTAGGATGCTTGCGAACATGTATGAACTGTAATTTTCGCGCGCGGGTTAAGTCGAGCACACGTTCGGACACGGCCACGTGCAGACGCACACAGTCAGATAGATACACACACAGAAAGAGATACAAACACAGACACTTTCTATCCACTTCCCTTTCACCCCCACCCCCACCCCACGCAAACACAATACATACACATACGCATACGCACACGCAAAACCAAACTCACATACACACACACACATGCAAATGGGCGCATCAACGAGGAAAAAGGCGAAACAAAATAAGAGAAAGAAATAAAAGAAAACATAATACCGGTGGGATGGCAAGGAGTAAAAGGTAAGACGCGTATGCGGTTCCTCGCTATTACTGCTTTAAAGCGCTTCCAAGCATTCCTCGCGACTCCACTTCATCCAGTGATTCATGAATGAATATTTGTACTAATTCACTTTCAATGTTATGTAAACATACTCATTCGCTTTAACTGATACATGAATATAAGAGTAACTATTTGTAAGGCAAGTATTATACGAGAAAGGGGGAGAGAGGGAGGGACGGAGTGAGTGAGGGAGGGAGGGAGAGAGGGAGAGAGGGAGAGAAGGAGGAAGGGAGGGAGGGGGGTAAGAAGGAGGGAGGTTAGGGAGGGAAGGGCGGTAGATGGTGGAGAAAGACGAAGATGAAGAGGCAAGAGGAAGAGGAAGAACGTCAAGAAGTGGAAGAAGACGACGAAGAGAAGGAAGAGGAGGAGGAGGAGTTCGAAAAGCTAGATGAGTAAGAAGAGGGAGGGTGCAGACAAGCACGAAGAAGACGGAGAAGAATAAGAAGGGGAAGACGAGCAAGAGAACGAGGAGGAGGTCGGGATCAGACTCTGGCCCGGGCGGCGAGATCGAGTACAACTTGTTTGGGAAATGTTTATTGGCAATTACGATCTGCTTCCTGATAGCGAGGCGCGATTAAATGAAGTTCTTCTGAGAGGTTCAAGAGCAAGAAAAGGAGAAGTGGGGGGTGAGAGGACGATGGAAAAGGAGGAGGAGGAGGAGGAGGAGGAGGAGGAGGAAGAGGAGGAGGAGGAGGAGGAGGAGGAAGAGGAAGATGATTTGGAGGAAGAGGAGAGATTTAGGAGAAGGAGGAGGAGGAAGAAGAGCAACATGATTTGGAGGAAGAGGAGAGATTTAGGAGGAGGAAGAGTAGGAGGTGGAGGAAGAGGAAGATAAGCGGAGCTAGAAGCAGTAGGAGAAGATTAAAAAGGTGGAGACAATGTAAAGGGAAGAAACAGCAGAAGAATAAGATAAAAAAAGATGGAGGCGAAGGAAAGGAAAGAAACAGCAGGAGCACAAAAGGAGGAGGAAATAGATTAAAAAGGTGGAGGCATAGGGAAGGGAAGAAACAATGGGAGAAGAAAAAGAATATTAAAAAATGAGGGTGAAGGGAAAGACAGAAACAGTATGAGAAGAAGAAGAAGAAGAAGAAAAGAAGAAGATTAAAAAGGTGAAGCCAAAGGAAAGGGAAGAAGCTTCGACACTAATAATAATAATAATAAAAAGAACCGGCGCGCCAAGCGGGGAACTTGATATCAAACACGAGTGGTTTATATCTGGAGACAGAGGAGCCCGGCAACCCACGCAAAAAGTGCGGTGAAGAATAAATTACTTTGGGTACGAATAAAATCTAATAAAATAACAGAATAAATAATAGAATAAATGTGCGTGGATAAGAGGGGCGGGGGGAGTAAAAAGGGAAACAAGTGAATAAAAAAGGAAGAAAAGGAACAGGAAAAAAGGAAGAGTACGAGGGAAAAGGAGGAGGAGGAGGAGAAGGAGAAAATGAAAAAGAAAAAAAAAAGGAAGAGAAAGAGAGAAGAACGAAACTGAAGCAACGGGAAAGGAAGAGGAGACAGACGAGGAGGAGGACGAGGTGAATCCAGCAAAGTACAGTTAGAAGTCATTGGATTAGCCGCTAAGGAGGGTGTGGGAGACGGAAAATACGTGTTAACTCGAATAAGTGAGGAAAGTATTTTAAGAGTTGGGAAGAGGGTGGGGGGAGTAGAGGAAGGAGGAGAGAAGGGAAGAGTAAAAGAGCAAAATCGGAATATACAGATCTACGATTCCCTCCCCCTCTTCCTCTTCTTCCTTCTCCTCCTCCTCCTCTTCCTTCTCCCTAAACGCAAATAATAACGTTGCCAAATAACGAAATCCAGCAAACATCCTTTACTCCTTAATCTCCCGTCATCCCTGGACCCCAGCTAACCTCATCAGCGGCGCCGCTACTCTCTATGACTCTTGTAATATCTTATAAGTCTCTTAAACTCCTACAACTTTGCTATCCTCCTTAATGCCATTCTAAAACTCCCCCTCCCCTCCCTCGCCCCTACTGCTGCTCCTCCCCGTCCTCCTCGTCCTCCTCCTCCTTCTTCCTCTTCCCAATCCTCCTCCATTACTCTTCCCCTCCCCCCCTCTCCTTCCCACTCCTCCTCCTCCTCCTCCTTTACTCTTACCCTCCCTTCCTTCCTTCCTCTTCCCTCTCCTCCTCCTTTACTCTCCCCCCTCCCCGTCCCCTCCCCCTCCAAATGAGAGGTGCAGGATCAACCTCCATAATTAAGGTCAGCGCTGGCGGCAACAGGAGTCGTGTCTCATGACCCCCGACGGTCTGAGTCAATATTTCACCGCCACTTTCCTCGGCCTTATTTCCCCTCTTCCCCCCCCCCCAAACCTGATCTTCGCGGGGTTCTTCCTCCCCCCCCCCTTTCCTGCGTTCTAACCCTACTGACTTAACAACGGCGTCGTCTTCGGCATCGCATCTTGGGATCTTCGTCGTCGCTGTTGTTAGTAACCTGATAATTTCATCGTCGTCGCCGTCGAATAGTCAGAACCTTCGTCGTCGTCCTTGTTGGTATATCTATGTCGCTGTCAGTATCTTTCATCGTCGTCATCGTCACTGTCAGCATTTTCGTCGCCGTCGTAATCGGCATAGCTTTGTTGTTGTCGGCATTTTCGTCATCGTTATTGTCAGCATTTTCGTCGTCGTCGTCATCGTCATCAAAATCTTCGTCATCAGCATCAGAATCGTCGTCGTCGTCGTCGTCGTCGTCGTCGTCGTCGTCGTCGTCGTCATCGCCACCGCCGCCGTCGCCCCGCCCTCCCGCTCTCGCCTATCCCGGTCTGCTTACCCAGCCACTCCTCTTGACTCATATCAGCACTTGAATTTTTTAGCAGCGCGGCAGTCTGCTTGTTTGCCTTCCAGCAAGCCCTTCTTCCTCTCCCTGTCCAAGCCGCCTACAGAAGCAGCCTTCCCCGCCCGCCCGCCCGCACATCCGCTCTTGTGCTGTCTCTCTCTGTCTCTGTGTCTCTCTCGGTCTCTCTTTTCTCTCGCTCTCTTTCTCTCTCGTTCTCTCGCTCTCTTTCTCTCTCTCCTTTCTCTCTCTCTTGTTCTCTCGCTAACTCTCCCTTCTCCCTCTCTTGCTCTCGCTCTCTCTTCTCTTTCCCTTATCTCTCTCTCTCTTCTCTTTCCTTTTCTCTCTCTTCTCTTTCCTTTTCTCTCTCTTCTCTTTCCTTTTCTCTCTCTTCTCTTTCCTTTTCTCTCTCTTCTCTTTCCCTTTCCTCTCTCTCTCATTCTCTCCCTCCCTCTTCCTCCCTCTCTCGCCCTCTCCCCGCCGCATGCGCCCGCGACGCCCCCCGCGAATTTTGAGCTTCCCTCCAGTCTTTTAGCCTAAATAATTCCTTATCTTCAAGCTGTCCTCCCTGTCTATGCTTCGAGGCCCGACAGTCCTTCCTGACAAGTTCTCCGGGCCTGTCAGCATAACCCTATCACTCCGCCGCACTTACTCCTACAGCGCCTCAGCCGTCTCTCTCTTTTTCTCTTCTCTCGCTCTCTCTCTTGTCTTTTCTCTCTTCTCTTCTCTATTCTTCGCTCGCTCTCTCTTCTATCTTCTATCTCTTCTCTTCTCTTCTCTCGCTCTCGCTTCTATCTTCTCTTCCCCCCCTTCTCTCTCTCTCTCTCTCTCTCTCTCTCTCTCTCTCTCTCTCTCTCTCTCTCTCTCTCTCTCTCTCTCTCTCTCTCTCTTTCGCTCTCAATCTCTCTGACATTCCTTTATGATTGTAAGTCTCGACTGTGCACAAAATCCATAATCTACCAAACTCTTCTCCTCTCTTTCTCCCCCCCCTCTCCCCCATCTCTCTCTCTCTCTCTCTCTCTCTCTCTCTCTCTCTCTCTCTCTCTCTCTCTCTCTCTCTCTCTCTCTCTCTCTCTCTCTCTCTCTCCCTCTCTTCTTCTCCTTCTTCCACCAATTACCGGGGGCTTCCTTTAAACATCCCGGCCCGCCTAATCCCACCTCAAACACCCCGATTCCTATTCCTACTCGCGGTAATATTCCCGCGTCCGCCCAAGCATTAGGAATCCGGAATTATTTGCATTCAGACCCGGGATTAGCATTCCAACATAAGATGCTGAATATGTATTAATAGAAGCATGTTTATGCTGACCCTGCCGCCACTGCCACATGTCGCCGCCCCCGCGCTCCTCACCTCCAAACAGAGAGGTAATTATTGTAACCAATGCAGTACCTTATAGGATTCTTTTTACCGTCAAAATAATAATCACCTAATAACTACCTTATATTTTTATCAACGTCAAAATAATCATCAGCAGCAAATAACTACCTTTTTAATACTTTTATTACCGTCAAAATAATAATCATCAGCAAATAACTACTTCTCAATACACTTATTATCGTCAAAATAATAATCACCTAATAACTACCTTATAATATTATCATTAACGTCAAAATGATAATCATCAGGAAATAACCACCTTTTTAATATTCTTATTAACGTCAAAATAATAATAATCACCTAATAACTACTTTTTAATGCTCTTATTACCGCCAGTAACCCGACGATTCAAATAACCAGAGCGACGATGCTAATGGCGGTGAATATAAACACGAGCATTATCATCAACGTTATTAAAATGATTAACATTTTTTTTGATAACATTAACAGAAACGATGATCATTCCGGACAGTAACCAAATTAATAATCATATCAATACAATAACCATTAATCTGTCAACAACATAAACGAGATCACAACCGCTGAACTATCGCTGCCATCAGGGCCACAATCCCGGCCATTATCACCTTTGCTTCTGCCATGTGAGCGAGAGTCAGAGTGAGAGGAGAGTGAGAAAGAGAGAAAATGAGAGAGAGAGAGAGAGAGAGAGAGAAAATGAGAGAGAGAGAGAGAGAGAGAGAGAGAGAGAGAGAGAGAGAGAGAGAGAGAGAGAGAGAGAGAGAGAGAGAGAGAGAGAGAGAGAGAGAGAGAGAGAAAATTAGAGAGAGAGAGAGAAAATGAGAGAGAGAGAGAGAGAGAGAGAGAATTAGAGAGAGAGAGATAGAGTGAGTGAGAGTGAAGACGAATACGAGTGAGAGCGAGAGCGAGAATGAATCCGGGTTAACGCGAGGGCGCGCAAGGCCGCCCGTGTGCGTCTGCATCATATCCAGAGGGTTTAACCGAGGCCCGTTTCGGCAAACCGGCGCCTACAACGAAAGAATCGCATCACTTCAATATTCTGTCCATATTCTGACGCAATATCCTCAATCTTCTCCGAACACTTTCCGAGCATCACCCGTATGAAATCTCCCATTCTTAGACTCTTTCTTTCCTTCCTTCTTTTCTTTCTTTCTTTCTTTCTTCCTTCTTTCCTTCCTTCATTTATTCTTTTCTGCCTCCGTTTCTTACCTTTTCATCCACGTTTTCGCTGCATTTCTCTTCCATCTCTTTATCTATTTCTTCTAGTCTTCTTTCTCTTATCCCTCCCTCTCTCTGTTCCCTTACTTTTTTACATCTTCCATCCTTCTCCCACCTACCTTCTTCTTTCCTTCCCACTCTCATTCTCCCTCTTTTCCTTCTTCCATTTTTCTCCCTCCTGTTCGTTCTTCTCACTCTTGACCCGTCCCCTTCCCCCTTCCCTCCGCCTCCTTTCTTTACTGTCCCCCTTCCCTGCGCCCGCCTCCTTTCCCCTCTCTCCTTCCCTCTCCCTTCCCCTCCCAACCCTCCCCGGCGACCAAGAGAGGAAATCTCCTTGCACGGAATCGGAAGCACAATTTAAAATCGGCGCCCATTTGATGGCCGGAAGATGAGCAGCCTCTTTGCCCCCTCCCCGCCCCCCGCCCTTCCCCCTCCCCTCTCGGCAGCGCGGGTTCGGTTCCATCGATTGGCCTGTTTACCCGACTTGCTGTCCGCCCCGGTCTCTGTTGCCGTAGCTATCTATTTATTGGTCTTTTTTACTCTACGATGGGATGGGGAGTGGGTGGAAGGGGGGAGGGGGAGGGAGGGAGATGAGAGGAGAAAAACAAAAATCGCATCGACAAGCGTTCTGACTTTGTCTATTCTTGCCTTTTTCTTCCTCCTCCTTCCCGCCACCTCCCTCGTCCCGATTTTAAGAAAGGGGATAAAAACTGTAATTCTAATTTGCCTTTTTCTTTGTTCCCTTCTTCCGCTCTTTCTTGCCTCGCCATAACAAGTGTTGTACAGGGGGACGCCGGACCACTTAGCCCTTCCTGAATAAAGTGTATCACAATGCCCCTCTCCCTACCAAGTCTCAGAATGGTTCCTTTGTTGCCAAACACTGCCTTGTATGTGCAGATATTTCACTCATTTTTTCTGCCAATGTCCCTGGACGGTTTCCCCTTAATTTATTCTGCCAATAGTCCATAGCTCTCTCCCCATCCTCTGCCTCAGAAGCTCTCAATATTCGCCTGTCGTGCCCTTCCCTCGCTCCGCTGTTCTTCCCTCGTCCTATTCCGCCATTCCCATGGACCCTTTTCCTTTCCCCTTTCCCCGTAAATCTGCCTTGCCCTCCTGCGACTCCGAGGCGGCCGCCCTTACTCCTGACATCCGACTCCTTTTATTCCTGGCTGACCCCTTCCTTCTTGCCTCACCTTCGCCCTCGCTTCACGCACTCCCCACGCTGCCCTCAGTCCCCGGTCTCTCTCGGAGCCTCATGCCTAGCGTCTCCCTCTTGCCTCTCTGCCTGCCCCCCTATTTCCCTCTTCTTCCATCTTCCCTTAAACGCTTCTTCCTTCATCTTCCCTTAAACGCCTCTTCCCTTTCTCCGTTGCCCCTTGAGGACCTCCTCGTTCTTGCCACCGTTTCAACAACACATTCCTCAGACTCCCCATCGCGCTCCCTCTCGGGCACCCCCCCCCGAGTCCCTCCGCACGCTGTCACTTCTCCTTGGCCTCTTCGGTCTCCGTGTATCAACCCCTGACCTCGGGGCATCTCATTAGAACTTAGTTGCTTTGTGCCAACAGGTCGGATCTCCAACTCTCCTCCCCCATCCCTCCCTCCCACCCTCCGTCTCCCTCCATCCCTCCCTCCGCCTCCCTTCCCCTCCCCCCGTCCGGTCCACAGCGTCGCTTCGTCAGTTTAATTTCATCTGGCTGGCCATCTGCTCTTTCTGGACCAGGAGAGAGGGAGGGGGAGGGGGGGGGTCTGGAGGGGAGGATATAGGGAGAGAGGGTCTGGAGGGGAGGAAAGAGGGGGAAGGAGGAGGAGGGGGATCAGAAGGAGGAGGAGATGGGAGGAGATACTGAGGTTGGGGAAGAGAGCGGGAGGGAAAGAGGCAAAGAAGGTATGAGGGAGTATGGTGGAAAAGTCGGGAAAGGGAAAGGATGGTAGAAGATGGAGGAGGGAAGGGGGGGGGGCAACCCGCGATCCTTTCTTCTGCCACTAGAAGATCTACCTGATTCGATAATCTGATATGCGATAAGATGGCACGCATTTTCCTGGCGACCTGAGCCCCTAACATCACTGCAGATAAACGAATCCATTTAAACCACGAAAACACAACCGCTCCAACCACAACCACATCTACCACCATTCGCACCGCAGCACCCTCCCCCCTCCCCCGAAAGCCTTGGTTCTCTCCCACGGCCTCTTACAATGACGTTTGTTCCGCTCCAGAGCCCATTACCTTCCAAATCCCAATTTGCACTAAGTTTTTAAACCCTTTTCGCTGTTCTCGCCTTGGTTTAGTGCCGCCTGCCTGCCTGCCTTCTAGCCTGTCTATCTGGCTGTCTATGCCTTCGTGGCAGCCTGTCTGTCTGTCTGTCTGTCTCTTTGTATGTCAGCCTTCGTGCCTGCCTGTTTGTCTGTCTTCCTGTCTCTGTCTGTCTGCCTTCGTGCCTGGGTGCCTGCCTGCCGGTCTGGATGCCGCCCACGCCCTTTTCGGACCTTCCGGTTGCTCTCAGCATCTCGAGGTCTCGTCCTTTTTCCCCTTTGAGTGACGTCACCAGGATAATCTAAAACTTCAACCTCCCCCCCCCCACGTCCTTCGCTCTCGCACTATACTATGATTTTCTCGCCAATGCCCTCCTTTCTCTTTCTTTTTCTCTTTCTAGTCCTTTTTCTCTTTCTCTCTATCTCTCTCCATTACCAACGAAGCACCGAGTTCCAGTTGCTCCGCCCCCTCTTCAAGCACAGAGAGGGTTCACCCGTACTATTACGTGAGGGGAGGAAAAACGTTTTACTCTAATACCATAACCAGATCAGCTTTCTCCCCTCAGATCTTACCCCTCACCCCTCTCCCCCTCGACTTGACCCTTTTCCTCTCGTACCCTCGACATCTCCCTTCCCGCATCTCCCCCTTGATCTCTCCCTTCTCTTCTCTCTCTCTCGACCTCTCCTTCCCCCATCTCTCCCTTTTCCCTCTCTCTCCCCCTCGGCCTCTTCCTTTTCGCCTCGTACCTTCGACCTCTCCCTTCTCCCCTCACTCTCTCGATTCTAAGCCTTTTCCCTCTCCCCTCGCTCTCTCTCCTCTCCCTTCCCCCCACGATCTCACCCACCTCCCCTCCCCCTCCGTCCGCCTCCACCTTAGTTCTCTCCTACTACTAGGTGACGCTTCCATCTGGCTACAAGGTGGTCACAGAGGGAGGGTGATGAGGGGGGGAGGGGGGGGAGATCAGTTCCATGAGACCACGGAAGGACTTGGAAAGGCGTACCGAGGACGGGTGTAATTGCGTGAAAAGCACAAGGGGAAAGAGGGATGGACGAGGAGAAGAGGACAAAAAGAGGGGAAAGGAGAGGAAAAAAGGAGAGGGAGGAGGGAAGAAGAAGGTGGAGAAAAGGAATAGGAGAAAATGGACGAAAGGAGAGAAGGAGAATTGGAAAATAATGGAGGCTAGTAGGAAGGAAGGAAGGAAAGAAGAGGGAGACAAAAGTAGAAGCAAGGGCAAAGACAAAAGAGGAATTAGGGGGTTGCTTACCTATCGAAACAGGACGAAGAGGGAAGACAGGAGGAACGAAAGGTAACTACGGCGAAGGAAAGAGCGAGGAAGAAACAGGTCAACGCCGCGCAAGGTCGAAAGGTCACAGCAAAAGGGAGAACTGTGTGCGGGCGAAGGCGAGTGGTCCGCCAAGGAACAAAAGCACAAGCAAAACAAAGGGCCCCAAACAAGCGCAGAGAGAGGATAAAGGAGGACGTGAGAAGCATTAACCGAGGAAGAAAAGGAGAAATGAATAAAGACGGAAAGTGGAGGGAAGAAGAAAGACAGGCGCAGTGCAAAAGAAAAACGAAAAAAGGGAAACACAAATGCTTTACAAGGAGAATGGTCAAGAAACAGAAGGAAAAATAGGTAAGAGGATCACACGAAGGATTATAAAGGTGTAAAAAAAGCGAGGGGAAAGCGAGGGGATGAAAAAAATCGGAGCTTGTGATGAAGGAGACAAGGAAAGAAGAAACAGATGGAAAAGGGGAGAAGGAAAGACGACGGAGAAAATTTAGAGAGAGGGAGACCGAGAGTAAGAAGTGCGAGAGAATACAAGAAATCAGGGAAGGGACGCAGACTGGAAAATGTTAGGAGAGAAAAAAAAGGAACAGAGGCGACAGAGAAAATCAGCCGAGAGGCAAGGAAATCGAAAGATAAAGAGATAGAAAAAAGCGAATGGGAGGCTGCAGAGAAACAGAACGAGAAGCTAAGGAGAAAATGAAGAAAAGAAGACAGACTCAGAAAACGAATTAGAGACGGAAGAGAAAGCCCAACGAGGGAGAGCAGAGAGGGACACCGAGGGGCGCCTCCTGCAGCGTCGCCGGGGGGAGAAGCCGCCTCCGCCTCCGCCTCCGCCTCCGCCTTCAACGTGATGCACAGCCGACGTCCAGACCTCGACCGGCGTTAACACTTTAATACACAGTCATTATCAAGTTTTCCGGAACAATAAAAGCCAAGTTCAAATTGGTTCGACTGCCGCATGTATAGCGCAAGAACTTTTGGCCTTAGAGACCCCGGCTCCACTGCTGAGTTAATGGCCCTAATGAAATAAACGCTTGAATATACGACTCTCTAAACTCTTCCCATCAAAGTTATAAAAATAAGATCTGTGACCTGAATATCCGCAATTACATGAATTGTTTGTCTTCCGTTTCGGGACAAATAAGCCTTTTAAATGGTGTGTGAATCTGGGATGGGGTCTGGGGCAGCCAGAATGCACAGCCGAGGACAGGAGAAAGAAAGAGAGAGGGAGAGTGAGAAGAAGGAAAGGGAGAGGGAGAGGGAAGAAACAGAGAGAGAAAAAAAGACAAAGACAGATACAGAGAAAGACAAATGGACCGTATGTTAAGTGTGTGAGAACTTTTCCCTCCCCTACACCCCCCCCTGCCTTTCACCACCCCCATCTCCCCCCGGAAAAAGGCAGCATCAATAGCGCCATCAGACCCCGACGACCGTTACAAGGAGCACACTTCCCTAACCTGTTATTTCCCAACCTTGAGATCACCGCATTGACTTTCCATTTTTCGTCTGTTGGGCATAAAACCTTAGGTACATTTACAGAAGCTCCGACCTCTACTTTCTCTCCTCTCATTTTTTTTCTTTTTTTCTAACCTTCCTTAGTTTTTTTCCTCACTCATTTCCTCTCTCTCCTTCTTTCATTTATTTCCCCCTCTCTCTCTCTCTCTCTCTCTCTCTCTCTCTCTCTCTCTCTCTCTCTCTCTCTCTCTCTCTCTCTCTCTCTCTCTCTCTCTCTCTCTCTCTCTCTCCTACATTTCTTCCTACATCCCTCACCCCCACACCCCTTCCCTTCTCCCTCACTCCATCCTCTGTGCTTTTCCCTCACCCTCTCTCTTATTATGGCAACTCCGCATGCAGGCGGGAAATGGAAAGGGGAGAGGAGACGTAGAAAGCGATGCAAACGGGGAGGCAGAGAGAGAGAGAGAGAGAGAGAGAGAGAGAGAGAGAGAGAGAGAGAGAGAGAGAGAGAGAGAGAGAGAGAGAGAGAGAGAGAGAGAGAGAGAGTCAAGAATTCAAATGAAAAAAAAGAGAGTGAGCGAGTATAATCAGGAAATGAGAAGCAGAGACGAGGGGAGAATATATGAAATAGGGGAGGAGGAAAGGGGAGGTGCAGACGCAAAGTAGGAGAGAAAACGGACACGAAAAAAACGTACATGCGGGAAATCGAAGGTCCTGACTACACTAAAAGAACGAAAAAGAACAAAAATAATTAATGAGAATGTACAGCAGCTCATAGTTCAACGCATAGCATGTATCTCCAACACTTCTCGCGCCCTCCATCATCTCCAACACTTCTCGCGCCCTCCATCATCTCCAACACTTCTCGCGCCCTCCATCATCTCCAACACTTCTCGCGCCCTCCATCATCTCCAACACTTCTCGCACCCTCTTTGATGTTAAATCCAGCACTATTTACCCTAAAGCAGTCATGGCTGATTCATTTAACAAAATAGAAAAAAGAGAGAGGGAGCAAGAGAACACAAAGAGAAAGAGACAGACAGA
This sequence comes from Penaeus vannamei, assembly GCF_042767895.1. Lineage (NCBI taxonomy): Eukaryota > Metazoa > Arthropoda > Malacostraca > Decapoda > Penaeidae > Penaeus > Penaeus vannamei. Next base: position 12,946,001 of record NC_091569.1, on the reverse strand, counting down.
CGAAGATTGAAAGAAAAACGACGGGAGAGGGAAGTCAGTTTGAGTTTGAGTGAGCGAGAGAGAGAGAGAGAGAGAGAGAGAGAGAGAGAGAGAGAGAGAGAGGGAGAGGGAGAGGGAGAGGGAGAGGGAGAGGGAGAGGGAGAGGGAGAGAGAGGGAGAGAGAGGGAGAAGAGAAGAGAAGAGAGGGAGAAGGGAAGAGAAGAGAAGAGAAGAGAAGAGAAGAGAAGAGAAGAGAAGAGAAGAGAAGAGAAGAGAAGAGAAGAGAAGAGAAGAGAAGAGAAGAGAAGAGAAGAGAAGAGAAGAGAAGAGAAGACAAGAGAAGAGAAGAAAAGAGAAAAGAGAAGACAAATGAAACAACCTCAATGAGGCAATCGACAATTTGACTCAGGAACCCGACTGAGTTTTCTATACCCACCTGTCCCTAATGAATGGCAAATCGCTGTCTGTCCCAATCAGAAAAAATCCTCATGGACCCCCTCCACAAAAAACAAAAAACAAACAAACAAAAAAAAATCACTAAAATTGATGTGGTCTGTAGAAATAATAACTAAAACAGCTTACTTGCCTTTTCTACCAACAAATGAATGTCACACAGTAAAAAACACACACCAAAATAGATTTAAAAAACAAAACACTGGCAACCAGCTCACCCTTTTCCCCAACCTCCCAACACCTTCCCCGGGTTATACACAATTATAAGATAAACAAAGCGAGAGAGAGAGAAAAAATGTCCTAAATATTCCCACAATAATATGCTTTTCATTAGCTCATTCCCCGGCACCTCACAGCTTAGACGCGGCGCCCCGGGCATCATCAACGGGCGGCCACCGTAATGGAGAGCGGCACGGCGAAAAAGAAAAAAAATTATCACGCCGCGTAAATAAAAAATAGAAAGCTGGGCAATATTTGGAAATTGAAAAGCCCGGGTCATGTGTTGCAAACGTTTGATCCGCGCGCGAAATTTGCAATTCGCGAGGAAGAACAAGATATATGTATTAGCTGGTGGCGGAGGGGGGGGGGGGCGAAATAGGGAGAAAGAGAGAGAGAAATAATAATGAGAAAGAGAAGGGGGGGAGAAATGGAGGAGATAACTCGAGAGGCAAAGAAGAGACAGCAACTGATAGCTATAAAGAAGACAACGCCTGATAACCAATAAAGAGGTAAAACCCGACGAACTAATGAAATGTCCCGTGCGGGATTTCTGATCCGAGATCGGGTTCCAAATGGAAGGAGGCGCGGGAGGAATTGATGCGATATTGAGGCGCACTAACGGGGAGGGAATAAGCCGAAAGCGAGGATCTCATTCATCCTTGCAATCTCGCCTTCCTTTCTCCCCCTCTTAGCTCTGCTGCAGCGGAGGGTCTTCGCCACAAGGCCGCGCCGCCCCCGCGGAGAGGACACGACCAGACGGGCTGCGCCGAGATCAGAGGATTAGTGGCGGGCGGGCGGGCGGGCCGAAATGGACAGCGGGAGACCAGCCCTTCCTCCTGGCGGCCGCCGCCCGCAGCTAACGAGCCATTTACAATCGCAGAGGTGTGCTATTATAACAATCGCTCAATTACGGCCATTATCCAATTACCGCCTCTGCCGCCTTCGCCGCAGCCGTCGCTATCAGCCGCCGACGGCCAGCGCAATTACAATCACTAGCATCCGCCGCGCAATTAGCAGCGCCCCCGACGGCCCACGCGATTCTTCGAACGCCGGAATCGCCTCCGCCATTTCCCGTCGAGTCGACCCGCCGCCCCTCGCCTCTGCGCGTCCTGGAACCACGACGCTTAGGAAATCCAGACCGCGCCAAAGAGAACGGGAACAAAGAACAGAGAACAGAGGACAAATAACAAAGGATAAACTAGAGACGACGACGGCGACGCCGAAGGGGAGGAATAAAAGACGAGAGAGAGAGTGGCAGGAATTGGGGAAGGGAATAACCTCTCGGGAGAGTGACGCAGACACAACAAACTTCTATCAGGGTGACGAAAAGGCCCACCATCCCCTCGCTCTCCTCCCCTCTCTTCGTTTCTTTCTATCCTTCTTCCCCTACCGCATTGCCTCGTCTTCTTTTTCTTCTTCTCCTACCACATTTCTTGTTGTTGTTGTTGTTATTTTTCTTACTCCTTCTCTTCCTCATCGCCTCCCTCCTTCCTCCTTCCTCCAAGAAGCGCCCGCAAGACACAGTAGCCCCGTCCTGAAGGATCCCGCCGGCCAATAACTCTAAGTACCTCTCTGCCTTCCTCCTTCGGACCTCCCTCCCTCCCTCTCTCCCTCCTTCCCTCTACCCTGTCCCTCCCTCCCTCCTTCCCTCTCCCTTCCTTCCTCCTTCACCCAACTTTACACATGTGAATCCCGCCTTGATTAGTCCCTTTCACAGTGATTATCGAAGGAAAAAAAGGTTTGAGGTCTTCGGGGTTTGAACGGCCCACAATAAAAAGAAATGCGAGGCGCACACATTGGGACGAAGGAGAGGCGGAATAAAAGGAGGAGGAGGAGGAGGAGGAGGAGGAGGAGGAGGAGGAGGAGGAGGAGGAAGAAGAGAGAGGGGAGGAGGAGGAGGAAGAGGAGGAGAGAGGGGAGGATAAAGAGGAGAGAGGGGAGGAGGAGGAGGGGGAGAAGAAGGAAGAGGAGGAGTAGGAGGAGCACGGAGAGGAGGAGGAGTAGGAATATGAGGAAAAGGAAGAAAAGAATGATACTGATGACGAGGATGAGGAGATGGGAAAGATATGAAAACTGAAGGGTTGAGAAGAAAGGGGATGTGGATGATTAAAAGCGAAAATACAAAAGGAAAACAAAGGGATAAAACAATGAAAATGAGAAAGGAAGCGAACAAAAACAGCATCGCGTTAACCGTGGAAAACAAAGACCCAAACAAACAGGAATAAAAAGGAAAAAAAGCCAGCGAGAGAGAGAGAGAGAGAGAGAGAGAGAGAGAGAGAGAGAGAGAGAGAGAGAGAGAGAGAGAGAGAGAGAGAGAGAGAGAGAGAGAGAGAGAGAGAGAGAGTAAGATAGAGAGATAGAGAGAGAGTGAGAGAGAGAGAGAGAGAGAGAGAGAGAGAGAGAGAGAGAGAGAGAGAGAGAGAGAGAGAGAGAGAGAGAGAGGGGGGGGAGAGAGAGAGAGAGAGAGAGAGAGGCAGAGACAGACAGAGAGAGAGAGAGACAACAGAGAAGTCTGGTCACAACTGGACTCGGGGTATTATATAAGATAAACGGCACACGCAGCTAAATGTAATGGCTCTGAATCACATTTTCCCCATGTAAAAACTGGCCTCTGACATCCAGCCGCGGGTAATCAACATAAAAGCAGAGCTCGAGAGAGGCGGAGCTACAACTTACCGCCATCATCCTGATGAATTTGCATGCTATGTCCTTTAAACACACATACACACACATACACACACACATACACGCAAATCTCTTCCAGTCGTAAACACAAGCTAATGATGTCGCCTTAACAAACGTCCCGGGGAGAGGAACACGAAGTCAGACACAAGCGAGAGAGAGAGAGAGAAAGAAAGAATAAAATGTTCTAGACATCCAGTGTGCGGTGGGGAGAGGAAGATGACGAAGGAGAGAAAAATGAAGCAAATCAAATAAAGAAAGAGTCAGTTGACAACTGTGGCCTTGAGGACAAACTAAATGCGATTCCTGTAGTCCGCAGTCTGTGATCTGTGGTCTGTGGTCTGTAGCCCGTAGCCCGTAACCCGTAGTCCGTAGTCCGTAGTCCGTAGTCCGTAGTCCGTAGTCCGTAGTCCGTAGTCCGTAGTCCGTAGCCCGTAGCCCGTAGCCCGTAGCCCGTAGCCCGTAGCCCGTAGCCCGTAGCCCGTAGCCCGTAGCCCGTAGTCCGTAGCCCGTAGCCCGTAGCTCAGTGGGATCTCCAACACAAAGGACGGCGGAAGGAATAAAATCAAAACGAACAAACACAGACACACGGATGCACCTCTTGAGTCTATCCCTCTCCATCTCCCTTTTTCCTTTCTTTTTTTTTTTTTTTTTTTCTTTTTTGTTTCCTTCCGTTGCGAGGACTTTGTCCAGCCTGAGCACGGACGGCAGGATAAACAATATTATCCTCGCAACGGTACAAAAAGAGGGAGGCTCTCGGCAGCTTTGGACCAGACTGGTGTGAAGCTGACTAGTGCTTTTATTCACAGATACATGTGGACACACACACGCATACAGACACACATCCACGCAAACACAAGTGAGCAAAGAGGGGGTGGGGGAGGAAGGAGGGAGGGAGAGGGAGTAAGGAAGGGAGGGAGGAAGGGAGGAAGGGAGGAAGGAAGGAAGGAAGGAAGGAAGGAAGGAAGGGAAGGGAGGGGGGGAGAGGGGGAGAGGGGGAGAGGGAGAGGAAGAGAGAGAGAGAGAGAGAGAGAGAGAGAGAGAGAGAGAGAGAGAGAGAGAGAGAGAGAGAGAGAGAGAGAGAGAGAGAGAGAGAGAGAGAGAGAGAGAGGGGGGGAGGGAGAAGGGGGAGGGGGGGAGGGAGAGGGAGAAAAAAAGAGTAAGAGGGAGGGAGAGAGAGAGAGAGAGAGAGAGAGAGAGAGAGAGAGAGAGAGAGAGAGAGAGAGAGAGAGAGAGAGAGAGAGAGAGAGAGAGAGAGAGAGAGAGAGAGAGAGAGAGAGAGAGAGAGAGAGAGAGAGAGAGAGAGAGAGAGAGAGAGAGAGAGAGAGAGAGAGAGAGAGAGAGAGAGAGAGAGAGAGAGAGCAGAGAGAGAGAGAGGGAGAGAGAGAGAGAGAGGGAGAGAGAGAGAGAGAGAGAGAGAGAGAGAGAGAGAGAGAGAGAGAGAGAGAGAGAGAGAGGGAGAGGGAGAGGGAGAGGGAGAGGGAGAGGGAGAGGAGAGAGATAGATAGAGGAGAGAGACAGAGAGAGAAAGAGAGAGAGAGAGAGAGAGACAGAGAAAGAGAGAGAGAGAGAGAGAGAGAGAGAGAGAGAGAGAGAGAGACAGAGAGACAGAGAAAGAGAAAGAGAAAGAGAAAGAGAAAGAGAAAGAGAAAGAGAAAGAGAGAGAGAGTGAGAGAGAGAGACGGAAACTTATCTCCCAGAGTAGAATACAAGAGGTGATGGTCGCGCGTCAATTTGTCAATTTCTCCTTCCTCTCTCTCAGCTCGCCCATGCATCCCGTTTGAGGTAATTTCATTATTTCTTTTTTTTCTCTCTCTCTCTTTCCCTTTTCCTTTTACCGGTCGTCCCTCCTTAGCCATTCCCCCCCCCCCCTCTCTCCTCATCCCCTGGGCCCCCCTCCCCTCCCCCTCTGCTGTTTGGTGGTTGCTAATTAATCAACTTTGCAGAGAGCGACGTCATCCCCTCCTCTCTGATCTCCGCCATCCTCGACGCAAATTCATTTTCATCATCATTTGACACACACAAAAAAATGAATAGAATAAAATAAAAGCCGAAAAAAAAGAAATGACCGACGTACATCCCTATCTCTTTCCATTTTTTTCTGCGATGTAGAAATGTCGAAGGAAAAAAAGATTATGAAAATGAAGAATCATTTCACAAAGGTAGAATTGCAATAAAGGCCTTTCGCTACGAGATCTGAATTACATTACTGTTTTCTCGTTGCTTTTTTTATTGCTCTACATTTACATTTATTTTTTTCTGAATTGCTTTTTGTGTTCTAGCTTGGTTTCTTAAGTCCTGTAATAATTCAAGAAATCTTCTCAATCTGAATAACCATCTAAATACCTCTCTTGCCTTTTTGTATTCAGAGAAATAAGTATTAGAGTAAACCCTTATTACTGTGTATCGTTTTATGTATCTTTCCCGTTCACTGTGTTTAGCTTTTTTATCTTATCTATAATTATACGCGTTGTTTTTATGCACCTGCAGTATCTTATGCTTCTTTCCCTTGAGATATTCAGCCATGGCACTCGCACTAAACCCCTCTTTCCTTTTCTTTCTTCTCTTTCTCTCTCTTGTGTCCCTTTCTCTTCCTCCCCTGTCTCATCATCATCACCATAATCATCCAACTCCCCCACCTATCCCTCCATCTCCTCCTTTCTATACTCCTTCCTCGCCCCCTCACCCCCTCTCTTCTTCCCTCTCCCTCTCCTCCTTCTCCTTCCCCCCTCCCGTCTCTTCCTCTCCCTCCTCCTTTCCCCCCTCTCCCCTCTTCCCACTCTCCCCTCTCTTCCTACTTCCCCCCTATCCTCCTCCCCTATCTCCTCCTCCTCATTTCCCACTCCCTCCCCTCTTCCTCCCCTGTCTGATTCTGCGCAGGGGCCGAAACAGCGTCTGATCACAGTGCGCACGAGACAATAGCTCACCAGGTTCTCAATTCCGACTCAAAAGTTCTCTTTTCTTGTTCACTCAAGAGCGCATCTAAATATTCCACTCGGCGGAGAGGGAAAAAAAACACACGTGTATATTTGCATATTACGAATGGAAATGTCGGTATCATTAATAGCTTCCGAGGAGCCATCTTGGGCAAGGAGACCGAGGAGGACAATATTGGTGGAGATCGATAAATAACAATGTATGCCTAAGAGGATCTGCACCAAACTGCCCTCTTTGGCTTTGCTTGTAATCTTTCTCGGTTTGTCTGTCTGCCTGGCTGCTTCCTGCTTGTCTGTCTGTCTGTTTGTCTGCCCCCCCCCCCTCTCTCTCCCTCTCCCTCACCCTCTCCCTCTTTCTCACTCTCCCTCACCCTCTCTCTCTCTCTCCCTCACCCTCTCTCACTCTCCCTCACCCCCTCTCACTCTCCCTCACCCTCTCTCTCACTCTCCCTCACCTCTCTCTCCCTCTCCCTCACCCTCTCCCTCTCGCTCTCCCCCTCTCTCACTCCCTCTCTCTCACTCTCCCTCTCTCTCTCTCCCTCACCCTCTCTCCCTCCCTCACCCTCTCTCTCACTCTCCCTCACCCTCTCTCTCACTCTCCCTCACCCTCTCTCTCACTCTCCCTCACCCTCTCTCTCTCTCCCTCACCCTCTCTCTCACTATCCCTCACCCTCACTCTCACTCTCCTCACCCTTCTCTCACTCTCCCTCACCCTCTCTCTCACTCTCCCTCCCTCCCTTTCCTTTTCTCTCCCTCCCTTTCCTTTTCTCTCCCTCCCTTTCCCTCTCTTTCCCTCCCTCTCCCTCGTGTATGTGTCTATGTTTGTGTTTACATGGGAAATTAAACTAGGCTGAATGCATAATCATTCCGACACCATTTGCAAAATTAAAATATATTGCCGCAAGCTTCGCAATTTTATAAAATCAAAATCAAATATATACAGATACTAAATACAATACTAATATCTATTTCGAGATTATATTAGCCGCGATGAGTGAAAAAATAGGCCTAACGGGAAAATGCAAAATGAACAGTATTAATGTTGACAAATGTAGAAAGGTAGGAATGAGAATGAATATCTTCACATCTCTTGTATTGTGAAGATATTTATTCTCATTCATACCTTTATGCATAAGGAAATTGCAAAGTAATGAGGATAAGTTTGTCGTTTGTCATCCTTGTCCATCCTCTCCCCCCCCCTCTCTCTTCTTCTCATCTTCTATTTCGTGTTTATGTTCTGTTAATGTACGGGAGATGGAATGAAAAACTGAGTTAGCAAGAGAAAGGGAATAATAGCAAGAGAGGTGAAAGAGAAGAGAAGAGAAGAGAAGAGAAGAGAAGAGAAGAGAAGAGAAGAGAAGAGAAGAGAAGAGAAGAGAAGAGAAGAGAAGAGAAGAGAAGAGAAGAGAAGAGAAGAGAAGAGAAGAGAAGAGAAGAGAAGAGAAGAGAAGAGAAGAGAAGAGAAGAGAAGAGAGAGAGAGGAGAGAGAGGAGAGAGAGAGGAGAGGAGACAGAAGAGAGAGGAGAGGAGAAGAGAAGAGAAGAGAAGAGAAGAGAAGAGAAGAGAAGAGAAGAGAAGAGAGAGAAGAGAAGAGAGCGAGAGAAGAAAAGAGATGAGAAGAGAGAGAGAGAGAGAGAGAGAGAGAGAGAGAGAGAGAGAGAGAGAGAGAGAGAGAGAGAGAGAGAGAGAGAGAGAGAGAGAGAGAGAGAGAGAGAGAGAGAGAGACTGTTAGAGAGGGAGAGATGGTGAGAAAAAGGTGAGAGATATAGAGAGGCCGAAGGAGAGAGAGGGAGATAGGAAATGGGAGAGGTGTAGAGCGAGAGGAAAGATATGGAAAGAGAGAGGGATGTAGATCGGGAAAAGAGATATGGAAAAACAGAGGGATACAGAGCGGGAGAAGAGAGAGGGATGGAGAACGAGAGAAGAGAGACGAAAAGAGAGAGAGAGGGATGGAGAACGGGAGAAGAGAGACGAAAAGAGAGAGAGAGGGATGGAGAACGAGACAAGAGAGACGAAAAGAGAGAGAGAGGGATGCAGAGCGGGAGAGAGGGAGGCAAGGAGGGAGGGAGGAGGGGGCGCATACATCAAAATTACCAGCCACGTGACCCCGTCGTAAATCACTCTTCCGACGGCCATCCCCGACAGGCGAGGCGCGACGCTGCTGCCTCTCGCTCCTCTCGGACTTCCGCCATCTTATCTATCTTCATCTCCGTGTCTTTTCTCTTCTTCCTTTTTCTTTTCTTCCATTTCAGCTCTTCTCCCTTCTCGTGTGAACTAACTTATTTGTCGGCACGTACTGTCCTCTTTCTCTCTCTCTCTCTCTCTCTCTCTCTCTCTCTCTCTCTCTCTCTCTCTCTCTCTCTCTCTCTCTCTCTCTCTCTCTCTCTCTCTCCCTGTCTCTCTCTCTCCCTGTCTCTCTCTCTCCCTGTCTCTCTCTCTCCCTGTCTTTCTCTCTCTCCTGTCTCTCTCTCCCTGTCTCTCTCTCTCCCTGTCTCTCTCTCTCTCCTGTCTCTCTCTCTCCCTGTCTCTCTCTCTCTCCCTGTCTCTCTCTCTCCTGTCTCTCTCTCTCCTGTCTCTCTCTCTCCCTGTCTCTCCCCTGTCTCTCTCTCCCTCTCTCTCTCTCTCTCTCCATTTTCCCTCTCTCTCTCTCTCTCTCTCTCTCTCTCTCTCTCTCTCTCTCTCTCCTCTCTCTCTCTCTCTCTCTCTCTCTCTCTCCTAGTCACTTCCCTTCTCCCTCTCCCTTGCACACTAGCCCATTCTCCCTTTCCATTCGCCCCTTTTCCTCTCTCTCTCTCTCTTGTTCTTTCTCCCTCCCTCTCCCCCTCTCTCTCCCTTATACCCCCTTGGGCCGCACCTGCCCTTCGATCCCCCGTAATCTATACCTATGTTGATCAATACGTTTGCGTTAATTGTTGCCCCAATTGCGCGGCCGCCACTGACCGGGGAGGGAGGCCGAGGGGGAGACGCCAATAAAAACAAGGCCTTCCTCAGATAAACAACTGAAGGCGAGGGACCCGTGACATACGCCTATTTGCATAATCTGTAGACATTTTGAATATACAATCGGCATTACGCGCGGGAGACTTGAACCCACGTCGTATGTTACGGATGGTGTGTGCGTTTGTACGGGTGCGGATCCGTGCGTTTCTTTGTGTGCAATTGCATGCGAGGTATGCAGACTAACGAAACAGCTGCCCCCTCCCTTTGTGTGCGAGTGCATGTGCGTGTGTTTTCACATACACAGACCTATCGTCGATGTAACAAAAGATGAAGAAAATAAGGCAGAAGTACAATCTATGCCTAAGAGAATCTGCACCAAACTGCGCTTTTTGCCTAAGCTTGTAGGGCACAGTCTTTCTCTGTCTGTCTGCTTGCCTGCCTGCCTGTCTGTCTGTCTGTCTGTCTGTCTGTCTGTCTGTCTGTCTGTCTGTCTGTTTGTCTGCTTGCCTGACTGTCTCCTTGCCTGCCTGCCTGCCTGCCTGCCTGCCTGCCTGCCTCCTGCCTGTCAGTCTGCCCCCATCCCCTCCAGTAGCAAGGTAAAAAACACAAAAAACACACTATGGGAATACGTTCAAAAGCGAGGGAGCGAAGAGGCAGCGGCGGCGGCGGCGGGATGGGACGCTGGGAGAATAACACCCGGTGGCTCTGGAGTGCCTCGATTTTTGTAAGGCAAACATCATCAAATTAGGTACACACTCGGAATCACTGAGAGGTTACGAGGGCGAGCGGCGATGAGAGGGAGGCCCACGACCCGTGCTGGCTGCCAGCCCTCCCTGACCTTCTCCCTCCTCGCCCTCACTCGTCTTGGGTTCTCGTGCCCTTCGAAGGCGGGGGCGGCATTGCTGTCTTGCTTCTCTTTTGATGCGAGTTCAAATACAGAAAGTGGGTTCATTTCCTTTTTTTTGGCTGCAGCTTTTTTATGCTTTATCTTTGACTCCCATATCGGTTCAATTCCCTTTTCCCTTCTTTTTCCCTATCCCTTCACATTTTCTTTCTCTCCCCCTTCCCTTTTCCCTTTTTCTCCAATTTCTTTCACCTTTCCCTCCTCTCCCCTCCCCTTCCCCCTAGATTCTATTTCCCCCTTCTCTCCCCTCCCCTCCTTCTCCCCTCGTCCCCCGCCCGCGCCTGCGCCCTCCGGCCACGGCCCCTTCTCACGCCTCCAGCTGCCCCCCTTCGCTTCCCAGGGATCACCATCAATCTGGCCAACGTCCTCTAAATCCTCGAAATTCGCTTCCATTTCTATGACGGCTTGAGCGTCGGGATCCTGCTGTCACCCTCCCCTCTCCCCCCTACCCCCTACCCTCTCCTCGCCCGAACCCCGTGTAAACCTCCCTTGCCTTCTTTTCGAAAACCCGTGGCTGTTTCGGCGAACTACTTCCTTTCTTCCTTCCTCGAGGTTCGAAGACAAGTTGCCAGAGTTTCCTTCAGTTTTGCTTCATCTGTTCTTACTTTCCTCCCTGCCTCCCCCTCTCGCCAATCTCTTGCAAAATTCACAGCATATCCGCGACTCTCAGCTCAATCCCAACCTCTTCCCAACCTAACCTCACCTCACCTCTCTCTCTCTCTCCCTTCAACCCCATTTCCATGGTCGAGCCCACCCCTCACTGGCACTCAAGAATCAACCGCAGTCTCCTCCATTAAACCCCCAGGAAGCTCCCTCATCCCCTGTGCATGCCGCCCACGTGCTGGAAAAGCCCCTGTTAACCTCAACGTCTTCCGAGGGCGTCCCTGTCACCGCGTCACGCCCCCCCCCTACCCCCATTGTCCCACTATCCTCTTCCTCCCATTCCCCATTGTCCTCATCCCCCTCCCCCCACTCCCCCCACTCCCGCCTTCCTCCCCTGCGTCACCTGCAAGCACACACTCCATCTCTAGGATCACCAGCATCGTCCCGCAAAAAATTATTAACTCACTCGGGGATTAAAATTGTCATTAAAAATCCAATAAAGTTTCACGCCGCGCTGCGATTGTTGCCTCAAAATATTCAATTTCTTCGCCGTCGGCCCCGAGGAGCGCGCGGGCTCTTCAGGGGGGAATGGGGGCAGGAGGGGGAAGGAGGAGGGGGTGTCAGGGAGGGGGAGGGAAGAAGACGGGGAGGGCGACAAAGAGAACTCAGAAGGGAGATGGAGAGGGAGAGGAAACGGAAGGAAGGAAGAGAGAAAGAGGGGGCGAGAGAGAACGAAAAGAGGGAAGAGAAAGGGAGAGGGAGAGAGAACGGCAGGGAGAAAGAGAAAAAGGGGGAGGGATAAGGAACGGAAGGAGGAAAGAGAGAAAATGGGGGAGATAGAGGGAACGGAAATGGAGAGAATCTCTCAAGAAAAAGGAGCGGGAGAGGGAAAAAGGTAGCAGAAGATGGAGCAAGCGAGAAGCCTAAAGGTATTCACTTTTATTATTCAATTGCTTCTTCAAACGAAAATCACACAAAAAGGCTAGGATCCTGTACATTACTTAAAGCGAGATCACAATTTTAGACTTAATATTTATAGAGAGCCTCCTCTTGTTGTTAAAGCAAATAATCACAATAAAAACTGTATGTCTTCACGTCCAACTTCTGAATTTTTGAACCTTGAATTGTTTACAGAGTCTATCCTTTTGTCGCGAGAGCAAATGATCGCTCATTTTTCATTACAAGTTTCCTTTGTGAAGAAACGGGACATAAGAGCTGAAACTATGAAACCAACACAGCTCTGGCGATGCTAATTAATTCGTGAATTCGTGAAGCGGGGAGAAAAAAAAATGAATAAAAAAATGAACCAAAAACTTCCAAATGATAAGGTCGCTCCTTGGGAAAAACTTATTTAAAAAAAATATCACTTCCTTGATAATTACCACGCAAGACAGCCTTTGACCCGACAGAAGCTGCTCGTACCTGAACATGACGACAGGAAATGAAGATGTATAGGACTTTCCCTTCTCTCTCGTCCTGGGAGATCTTGCAAGAAAGCAAGATTGCGGGACCTTAACGTGTGCCTTAAAACGCAAGTCAGTCACTTTCTACTCATGCAGACTTACTCACCGGTTGGGTCTGGAAAGATATAAAATAAGGGAAATAATATAAATAAAGGGGAAATGATGATACAACTAATATGCAAACAAACAAACATAACTTGATAATGTCAAAATGCAAAATTAACTGAATAAAATAAGTGAAATAATATAAATAAAAGGGAAAATGTTGATACAATAATATGCAAACAAATAAACATAACTTAATGCAAACATAAAATACAAATACAAAAAAGGGCAATACAAATTCAAGCAGAAAATGACCAAATGTAAAATAAATTAAATCGTACACAACAAAAATATAAATAAACAACAAGTGTCTTACATTAAAGAAAAGAGGTTTGGTGATAATGCAAAAGGCAAAATAACAAAATGCATTTGCTACAGATAGGAGTAATACAAACGAAACACGATAAAAGACAAAGAACTACAAAGATGAGACAAAGCAAACGAAGAAAACCAGAGTAAAAAAAAAAGATGAAGATTGCAATGATACAAACATAAATAAATTAGAGGAAAATAATAATAATAATAGTCATTCGCAGAGAGGCATGTCAGCAGACACGAAAGCAGGCGACGAGGCATTCAGGCACAGTTGCAAGCAGAAAGGCAAGCAGGAAGAGGAGTGGCGCTTGGTGACAAAAAGCCTTCAAATGGAAGAATCCTCAGGCACTTCCTTCCAAAGCCCGGCGCGAGTCACTTGCGAGAGTCATTTCTCTTCGTTTCCATTCCATCTACTTCCCCCGGTCATCCACACAAAAAATATACCCCCCCCCTTTCCTTTCCAGTCACTCTCTTTCTTTCTTTCTTTCTTTCTCTCTCTCTCTCTCTTCATCTCTGTCTCTGTCTCTGTCTCTCTCTCTCTCTCTCTCTCTCTCTCTCTCTCTCTCTCTCTCTCTCTCTCTCTCTCTCTCTCTCTCTCTCTCTCTCTCCCCCCCTCTCTCCCTCTCCCCCTCTCTCATCCATCCCCATACCCTCACCCCCTTTTTCTATCATTCCTCCCTGACCCTTTGTGTCTAATCACCCTGTCAACCCCAGAGGTCACTTTTGCCTTCCCCGCAAGGCCCCTTTCCCTCATCCCTCTCGCACCCTGCCGTTCGGTTCCCATCGTGAAAAAGCAGGTATTAAAAAAGTCATCAAATCGAACAATTCATTCTTTGTCTTTGATATTTAGGGCTCTGGCTTTCTGTCTGTCTGCCCTTGTCTGTCTTTCTCTGTGTGTCTGTCTGTCTGTCTGTTTGCATGTCCCTTTCCTCCTACCCACGTCCCCCTGCCCTACAAGCCTACTACCCTAAGTCCTTCCTTTGCCCCCCCCCCTCCCCCCATCCAAGAAACCCCCAGCGGGCGCCAACTCGAGCCGTTGCACAAATGAATGTTTTATGTTCCGCTGAAGGCTTCCACGGGCCGGATAAACAACGGCCCTCTTTAGATACTCGCTTGGCCCAGGTAGGGGAGTCATCCCCCCTCACCATCCCCTTCCAATTTATCCTCCACTTCCCCTTCCCCTTCCTCCCCCCT